>NC_077228.1:543578953-543693953 GCF_027887165.1 Monodelphis domestica
GGTCAGCTCTCGTGCTGTCCCATGGCCTCCTGTGCTGCAGAGCAGTGCTGTGTGGTACTTGTAAGCCCCTATCACCCCCTCCCTAGCCCAATGGTCCCAGGACAAGGAAGGAGCCTGAGAGAGAGGCCTGGAAAGGTCAAGGATACACTTTATTGCCAGGGGAGCTCCTGCCTGGCAGTGCCCACACTCTGGTTGCCTGGAGGGAGTCTGTGAGCAGCAGTCGGGGGGTGCATACTGCAAGCTGACGTGGAGTCCTGGGGAAGCAGGAGGGGGTCAGCCATGCATCTGAGGAGCTTTGTGGGGACTCAGGGAGGCCTGGGGTGGGAGGATGTTTGGGGGGTGCCTGGAGGGCCAAATGGAGGCCTCCTTTGTGAGTACTGCTGGGCAGCTGCTGAGGCTCGTGAAGGGGGTAGCAGGGTGGAGAGAGAGCAGAGCCCTGGCTTCAACAGCAGGATTTCTGGCCACAGGAGGTGGAGCAGCAGGAGGGTCTGCAGCAGGTGGGCCGGCAGATGAGGGACACAGAGGAGGTGGGCCGGCAGCAGGATGGGGCACAGCAGCAGGAAGGACCACAGCAGCAGGAGGTGGAAGAGGTGGTGCAACAGGTGGGTTTGCAGGAGAGAGGCACACAGCAGGTGGCTGGGCTACACACTAGTCGACAGCTCAGGGGCATGGAGCAAGCAGGCTGACAGCAGGGAGGCTGGCAGCAGGAGGGCACTGGGCTGCAAGAGAGGACTGGGCAGGCAGAGGTCACACAGCAGCTGGGTTTGCAGCACACAGGCAGGGAGATGCAGCAGCTGGGCTTGCAGCACATGGGCACACAGCAGCAGGACTGTATGGGGGCACTGGGACAGGTTTGGCAGCAGGAAACTCCACAGCCAGTGGACTGGCAGCAGGAGGGGGCACAGACAGCTGGGCAGGGCTGGCAGGAGGCGGGCACACAGCAGACTGGTCGGCACACGAGGGTGAGGCAGGAGGCAGGAGGGCAGCATGGGGCTGGGCAGCAGGAGGGTCCGCTGCAGCCGCAGGGCTCACAGCAGCTCTCTGGGCAGTCGTCCAGTTGCCAGGAGGAGCCCCCCAGGCACGAGCTGGGCATGCAGACGTTGCTGCTGCGGCTCACATCACTGGAGCAGACGGAGTTGGCGGAGGCTGAGGGCAAGCAGGGCCCGGAGAAACAGCTGTGTGCCATGCTGGGAGCCTCTGGGTGGTGCTTTGGGCAGGGAAGGGGGAGAGCAGGGGCTGAGTGTCTGTTGCAGGGAAGGGACTGAGCCTGTCTGGGAGGGGCTGGCAGGGGAGAGGGTGAGTATCAGAGTGTGTGAATGTATGTGAGTATGAGTGTGAGTTAGAGAGTGTGAGTGAGTGTGTGAAGGTCTGGCCGGGGGGGCCCTTTATACCCGCCTGCCAGGAGGATGTGCCAAGGGGCACCTGAGTCTTCTTCCGTGTTGTTGTCTTACTGGCCTTCAGACCCATCATTAGGGATGGAGCCCTTGTGGCCCAGTAGGTGCCCGTCATCCATAAACAGCCTCACTCGGGCCTCCACTTCCTCACTTCAGGAAACTTCTGTTGCTCTCTCTGGGCTAGTCCGGAGCATCCTGGGGCAAAAGGGACAGCTGGCAATGAGGGGGAAGGAGGGTGCCCTGTGTAGAGACAGGCACACCCTGGGGGGTTTCCAGGGAGGGAGAACACCCCCTCCCCCAGCGGTACAAGGAAGGCCTCCTGTACAAGGTCTAAGCTAATGATTCCTACAGCTGAGAGTAAGGATGGGCCACAGGGCTGCCTTCCCAGCATCCCCAGCAGCTGGGGAGACACAAGGTCCTGTCTGGTGGGCAGCAGGGGGCCCCTCTGGGCATGACACAATGTTTCTCCAGAGCAGTCTGGCCAAAGAGGGCTGGCAGCTGCCCAGGGCAGAGGATCAGGGGCTGCCCCCATCTCAATCCGATTCCCCTGTACTGGGGGTGGGGTTTGGGGGGGTGGATCTTGACCAAAATGGATCCAATCCCAGCCAATCCTGGCCAGCCTTCCCAGTCCCAAGTGCATGGAGCATTGATCTGCTGGGACCCTTCTGGGTGGCTCAGAGCCCCTTCTCTGGCTCTGAAGTCCCAGCTCTTGGGGGAGGGGGGAAGAGGCACATAAGAGTGGAGAGCAGCTTGGGGGCCCCTTTCTTATCCTTGGGGATGGGCATGAGGACCTCATCTGGCCAGTGGGAATCTGAGTGCCAGGAGGGCAGTGGGCCAGACCACAGAGACAGACAGAGTCAGAAGTGAGGCCACAGTCTCCTGGAAGAGGGAGGAGGTGATGGGTCACAGCAACAATTGGAACGGGAGCCCCTGGCAAGGAGAAATAATGTCTTTTCTTTGTCTCAGTCACCCAAGGGAGGAGAGTGGGTGATGGAGTGAGTATAAGGCAGAGAACACATGAGAGCAAGAGGGAGACACAAGGCCTGGGGAGGGGAGAAGGCTTAGAGCAGCTGTCATTGGCCTTTGGAGAGTTATTGCAGGATTCTGTGGATTCTTTCAACCTCTGGTTTGCCCTCATGTTCAGGAATATCAGGGCAGTTTTCCTGGACAATTTCTTGTACTTTGATGTCCAGCATATGTTTTGGTCATGACTGTCAGGGACTCTGATAATTCTCAGGTCAGTGGTTTTTGCAAGGAGATATTTCATATTTTCTTCTCCTTTTGATTTTGTTTTAATGTTTCTTGATGTCTCGTGAATTTATTAGCTATTTTTTGCCAAACTCTAATTTTTAAGGACTGGGTTTTTTTCCATGACCTTTTGGTTCTTTTTTTCCATTGGTCCCTTCTACTATTTCTTGTTGACACTGTTTTCTTCATTTTTTGCCCCCTTTTCCAATAGGGAGATTCTGATGTGAAGCTGCTCATTTCTTTAGTGGTTTGTGTGTGTGTGTGTGTGTGTGTGTGTGTGTGTGTGTGTGTGTGTGTGTGTGTGTGTGTGTATGTGTGTGTGTGTGTGTGTGTGCTCGCGTGCACGGACTCGCAGGTGCCTTTTTTCCATTTGGCCATTTTTGGTCTTTAAGCTGCTATTTTCTCTTTGCTTTACTTTCCTTTTCTCCCTCTTCCTTGATTCTGTCTTATTTGATTTTTGCAATCCTTTTTGAGTTTTTCCAGAGGTTTGAAGCAATTCCCAGATCTTTGGAGATTTTGCATTTACTTGTTTGTATCTTACCATCTCTTCTTGGTTCTCTTCTTTGATCTTTTTACCTGTAGACATTTTTGAGGGCCAAAAGGTGTCTTTATTTCCTGTTCTTTGCTCATTTTCCTGTCAGTGGACTGGGAAATCTGCATGTTGCTGAGCAATTCTGTCTTAGGTGTTGGCTCCCAAGGTTTTGTGTTGGGGCTGTCTTCCCGGCTTCTGGTTAGGCTTGAGGGCTCCCAGTTTTGGAGCTCTGGACCTCATTGCCTGGGCCTGAGACATTGAGGGGTGCATGTGAGGTGCACATTGTTGCAGTGTAGCCCAGTGCTGAGGGGTGGGCCAGTCTCCCACAGAGGATGGGACCTTGGAGTTGGCATGGTGTCGGTGAAATGATGGATGGTTTCCAGGTTTCACAGGATAAACTGCTCTGCCTTGGCTGAAGCCTGCCTTTATTTTATTCCTTCATGATCACACATCTGCTTGGCACACAGTTTCATTCTCAACATACATGTTTCCACGGAACCTAACAACAGACAGGAAGCCTAGGGAGATAGTCAATGAAACACTTTTGCTAAGTCTAGAATCATCCTGACCCAGGTATAGGTTTGGGAATCCAGAGCACAGATTTTCAGGAGGTTTTTATGCCTAACAATGAGGGTCCTCTCTAAGAGGGTGTATGAGAACCCTTAGGTTTAATTTTGTAAGTGGGCTCTCCTGGTAATATCCTGGAGGGTCAGAGGGGGACATCTGTATGTTGGTCTCATCTATTGTTCCTAGAGCTAAGTTAGAATCAATCATCGCAATTCCAGTAATAAAGGTATGTTAATAATGAAAGTCACTTGGGGGTGTATCAGTGGATATTTCCATCCTTCCTGGGGGCTGCTTTGCAGTCCCCAGTTTCCATGTGGATCATGTCAAACAGGGAGGTCTTTGATTGCTCCCTCCCGGCAACCCAGGACAAGGGATCACGAGTTTGCCTACACTGTGTTTCTGAGTGTGGCACAGTAGGTAGGGTGGTGATGGTCAGCCTGCACTGTTCTGTGTGCCTTTTTGCTTCTGGTTCCCCCTTGTTTTGTGGAATCCTCCTCTCTGTGCCTCCCATTCACATTGTGTTCAGTCAGAGAGCCCCCTGGCTCGTCCTGCTTTGACTGGTGTTCTTTGAGGCCCCTTTTAAGGGCTGGTTGGAAGGGCTATTCATAGAGGTTTCAGGCCTTCGCTGCCACTGAGGTGCCATCTTGGCTGCACCCCCAGAAGAGCTGTAGTGGGAGGATGGCAGCCCGAGGTCCCTGAGGGCACAGGCTGGCATCCATGATCTCACAGGTGGGATCACAGATGGCCGGCTCATGGGCATGGCCTCCTGCCTGTCTCCAGGATCTTGGTGAAGCCCAGGATGGGAGCAGAGAATGCTGAGGGCTTGAGCTCCTCTGCTTTGCCTCATGTTTTATTGAGGCCTAAGAGAAAAGCTGCTTCTGGAAGTGGGTGTTGGATGGGGCTTTGCCTTTTCAAGTGTGAGGGGGCCTTTGGGCTGCTTGGGCAGCAGGTGTGGAGAGTTGCCTGAATGAATCGTGTCCTGGTCCAGGCAGCACGTGGTAGGGTGCGACGTGTGGGAGCCCCTCAGTGGCTGTTGTTGTTGGTGCTTCAGTGGTTTTTGGTCTTGGCTGGCTCTTCCTGACCCCATGAGCTGTTTCCTTGGCAAAAAAAAATTTTCCATATTATTCATTTTATGGAAGAGAATTCAAACGAAAATCGGCTCAGAAGAAAGTTATATATAGCACGTTTGTGACTGCATTTAGACTCCCTCAGTTCTTTCCCTGGAGGCAGAAGGTGTCCAGTGCTCCCCTGGCTCTGCTCACTTCGTTTTGCATCAGTTCATGGAAGTCTTTCATTTTTTTTTCTGAAATCCTTCTGGTCGTCATTTCTTCCCCCACACCTCCCCAGCCCATATTGATAATTGTGCCAGGGTGATCGTTTAGAGTCTCCATCCCCAATCATATCCCCATCGACCCATATGATCAAGGAGGTGTTTTTCTTCTGTGTTTCTGCTCCCACAGTTCTTCCTCTGGATGTGGATACATTCTTTCATACAAGTCCTTAGAATTGTCCTGGCTCATTGCACTGCTGCTAGTAAAGTCAGTTACATTTGATCCTTCTACAATGTATCAGTCTCTGTGTACAATGTCCTCCTGGTTCTGCTCCTCTCACTCTGCACCAGTTCCTGGAGGTCGTTCCTGTTCACATGGAATCCCTCCAGTTCCTTATTTCTAGCTCATCACTTCTGATGGCACAGCATTGTCCAATCAATGGGCATTGCTCCTTTCCCAATTCTTTACCACTACAAAAAAGAGTTTCTAGAAACGTTTTTGAACAAATAGATCTTTTCCTTGTTTTTTTTTGTGTGTGTGTGTGTGGGGGGGGGTGGTGGTGGGTGGGAGAGAATGTCTTTGGGATACAAACTCAGTAGAGGAATTACAGGAAGAAAGGGTATGAACAGCAGTGGTGACTATTTCATTAAAAAATTAATGGAGAATGCATCTCCAGGGATGCTCATGTATGTGCTGGGGGCCCAATTTCTGATTCTGAAATCCATGGTCTAGGCAGTGATGGCAAATATTTTAGAGACCAAGTGCCGGACAATCAGGAATGACCCAGCCAAGATCAATATCGATAAATTTGTGAGTACAGCCATGACCGTCTCCAGGGTCATTCTGAAATATAGGATGGGAGCAGAGAAGGCTGATGGATGGTCTAGTTTATTAGGTCTTGAAGGAAGTCAGTTCTGGAAATGCGTGTCTGGGGCCTTGGTAGGCAGGGGCACAGGGCATGGGGTCATGCCGAGCACCCACGGGAATCTCTTTTTCTTCTCTCTGGAGCTGAGTGCACCAACGGGCTACTCCAAGAAGCTAGATGAGAAGTTGCCTGAATTCTCTCCTAGAAGCCCAGAGCAGGGCTGGGATCTTGGCTCAGTAAAAGCTCAATGAAAACGAGCTCAACCAAAAACTTGCCTCTCCTTAGTGAAAGCAGCCTGCTGCAGTTCCAGTGAGCTGAAGGTTGTGCCAGTGCTGCCATACTGTGTGCCAGGCACTGTGGTTAGCCCTAGGAAGAGAATGAATACACAAAGAAAGAGCATCCCTGCTATGGAGGAGCTCTTAAGGCAGGCAGAGGAGGGTGTGTGTGGAGAGCAGGGAGTCCTTGGTGGGGTGAGAACTTGCTTTTTGGAGTTGAGCCCAGGCAGAGCCCAGACAGAGCAAGTTGGGGGAGCTGAGAGGCCAGTCTGCCTTTTAGAAAGGAAGGCATTGGGAGGAGTCTGATGGCCTGCCTTCAGCCCTCTAATCTGGGGCACCGAAGCATAAGAAGGCCCAGGGGGCCCAAGTGTTCAGCCCCTTCGAGGTGTCCCTGGGATTGTCCAGGGCCTCTTAAACGATGGCATCTCCCACAGAATGGAGGAGGAAACACCATCCTTCTCCCCTCCTGTACCTGCCACCACCCGGGCTTCAGAAAAGAGGCACCCAGTGCTTTGTAGAAGTGTCTCCTTTGAATTTATTATGTTTGCGTTGGGGACACCCCTGGGGTGGGTGAAGCTGGAGTGGCCACGGGGCAAGGGGGGCCTCTGAGGAGAGCCAGAGCCTGTGTCCCCGGAGTCCTCCTCAGGGAGGTTGGGAAGATTCCCTGGGGGTGGAGGGCCCTCCGGGGTCTGGTGAGGCCCAGATGATGTCTGACAATGGCAAAGTGGCCTCCACAGCCTGCTGGCATGGGAGCCCCCCAGAACC
The DNA here is from genome assembly GCF_027887165.1 of Monodelphis domestica. NCBI lineage: Eukaryota > Metazoa > Chordata > Mammalia > Didelphimorphia > Didelphidae > Monodelphis > Monodelphis domestica. Next base: position 543,585,871 of record NC_077228.1, read on the forward strand.
ATGGCTTGACTCCAACAGGTGGGATGGGCGTGACGCCCCTGCTCAGGCCCAAGAGGCTGTGCCCGCGGCGACCCGAGCTGGCAATGTTCCAGGCTTATTTGTGCTCAGCAGCAGGAGGGTCTGCAGACCAGGGAGGTGCAGGAAGCTGGCTGGCAGCAGGAGGCCTGGCAGGAGGGCACCCCACAGACTATCGGCTTGCAGCAGACGGGCACACACAGAGCGGGCTTGCAGCAGACGGGCACAGAGCAGGCTGACTGGCAGGGGCTGGACACACAGCAAGCAGAGCTGCAGGGAGCAGCCTGGCCGCAGGAGGCCTGGCAGGGGCTGGACACACAGCAGGAGGGTGAGCAGCTGCCACCCCCACAGACTGCCTGGCAGCTGGGCACCACAGGGCACAGTGGGCGGCACAGCAGGGTCACACAGCAGGCCGGGCGGCAGCAGGGAAGGGCACAGCAGACAGGCTTGCAGCACAGGGGCACGGAGCAGGGAGCCTGGCAGCCAGTGGAGCAGCTGGTGTGGCACATGGTGACTGGGTGGGGGGCCTTTCAGGAGAGGAGCAGAGGAAGAGGAGGAGGAGGATCTGGGTTTGGACAGCTTCTTCGGCTTGGATGAAGGCTTTTATAGGCCTCTGCACAGTGTGTCTGTTCCTGTTGTTGTTGTTGTTGATGGTGGTGGCAGTATAGTGTGTATGTGTGTGTGAGTGTGTGTATGTGAATGTGTGTTTATGAGAGTGTGTGTGTTTATGTGAGTGTGTGAGTGTGTATATGTCAGCGTGTGAGTGTGTTTTTGAGTGTGAGTGAGTGTGTGAGTGTGCATGTGTGTCAGTGCATGAGTGTGTGTGAGTATGAATGTGTCTGTGTGAGAGTGTGTGTGAGTGTGTGTTTGAGTGTGAGTGTATTTGAGTGTTTGTGAGTGTTTGTGTGAGTGTGCGAGTGGGTGTATGTAAGTGTGCGTGTGTCTAAGTTCTTGAGTGTGTGAGTGTGAATGTGACAGTGCATGAGTGTGTGAATATGAATGTCTGTGTGTGACTCTGTGTGTTTGAGTGTGAGTATGTGTGTGAGTGTGAGTGTGTGTGTGAATGTGTCAGTGTGTGTCAGTGAGTGTGTGTGTTGTGTTAGTGTGTGTTTATGTGAGTGTGTGAGTGTGTATATGTGAGCGTGTGAGTGTGTTTTTGAGTGTGAGTGAGTGTGTGATTGTGCATGTGTGTCAGTGCATGAGTGTGTGTGAGTATGAATGTGTCTGTGTGTGAGTGTGTGTGTGAGTGTGAGTGTGTGTGTGAGTGTGAGTGTGTGTGTGTCTACAGATCAAACTGTGGCTGTTTTCCTTCTTGTTTCTCCTGCCCATCCCTCGCCCAAAGCACTCATTAAGCTTCCTTGAGGTCCTTGTCCAGTGTTTTTTAGAGCCCCCAAAGTGTTCTTTGGGGCCCTGACCCCGATTTGGCCTTGTCAGGGTCCTCGGGCTCCCTTGTCTCTACAGCTTCCCTTTGAGGGAAATCGTCCAAGCGGGAAGCCTTCAGTGGCTCTGGGTCACCCCAAGACCGCCCAGAGTCAATACTTACTGGACCCGCCATCCACAATCCGGCCAGCCTCATGATGCCTCCCCAAGGGAACCGCAGAGTGAGGGCAGTGGGGAACCTTGCCCTGTGGAGAAGGGCATGGCCACTCCTTGGAGGACGTCCTATCACCCCATTGTTTGCGGAGAGAGAGCTAGCACTAGGTTTAGGGCTTTGCCCTTCCTCCTAACAAGCAGTACTCTTTGTAGCTTGGGAGAGCCCCAGGTGACTTCCTGAGAGTTCTGTGTCCAATCTTCAGCTGCCCAGAGGCCCAATGGGCTCGGGGCTGCCCAGGTTTCCCTCAGGCATCATCGTGTGGCTCCAGTAACCCCCATGGCCCGCGGGTGGGCTCTGATGATTTCCTAAGACTTCCCAACGTGACCCACATGTCCATCTCCAAGATGTCTCCGTGTTTCTCCTGCTCGTGCTCTTGGTGAGGACGGACAAGACGCCTCCTCTCTCTTCGGTCTGCTATTCCTTCACATCCTTCATGACAGCTCTCGTGTCCTCCCCAAGGATTGTCCGGAGAAATTGGTAGATCCTCAAAGGATAGGAAGAGGCCGGGTTTAGTTTTCAATCATTTTTATTTCCAAACTTTATTAACACATCTCCACAGACATTTTCTGAACGTTTACGATCCAGATTGTCTCCCTCACTTCTTCCCTCCCCTCTGCTGGAGCTGGCAAGCAATTCAATCTGAGTCTTACATGCATTCCACTGCAAACCCATTTCCAAATCATTCATTTTTGTAAGCAAATAATCTCCTAAAACCAAACCCCACATGCGATCCCCAAATGAACGAGTGATAAACCACCTTCTTATCTTCATTCCTATTGCAAGAGTTCTTCCTCTGGAGGTGGACAGCCTCCCGTTCAGAAATCCCTCCCAACTGTCCTGGATCATTGTATTGCGGAGAGTGGCAAAGTCAGTTACATTTGATCGTTCCACGCCATTGCTGTTCGTATGTACCGTGTTCTCCTGGTTCTGCTTATTTCACTGTGCATCAGTCCCGAGAGCTCTTTCCAAGCCCTTTCTGAAATCATCCTCTTCATCATTCCCTATGGCACAAAGTTTTCCTTCACCATCCTATACCTCAGTTTCTTCAACCATTCCCCAACTCATGGACATCCCTTTAGCTTCTAATTCTTTGCCACCACAAAAGGAGCAGCTGGAAAGATTTTTGTACAAGTAGGCCCTTTCCTGTCTTTCAAATCTCTCTTGGATACAGACCCCAAAGCAGGACTGATGGATTTTACACTCTTTTTTAGTTCTTTGGTCATCCTTCCAAATTGCCATCCAGAATGGTTGCATCAGTTCACAAGTCTACCAGCAATGCACTGGTATTTGAGCTTTGCTGCATTCCTTCCAAAATTTATCTCTTTCTTTTCCTGCCATATTGGCCATTTGGGTACTTAGTTCTCTGTATATTTTAGAAATGAGTCCTCTCTCAGGGGAATTTGTTATAAAAATGTCCCCATTTGTTCTTTCCCTTCCAATCTTGGTTGCATTGGTTTTGTTTGTACAGACCTTTTTAAATTTAATGCAATCAAAATTATTTATTTTACATCTTGTAATGTTCTCTATCTCTTGTTTGCTCATAAATTCTTCCCTTCTCCACAGATCTGACAGGTAAACTATTCTGTGTTCTCCTAAGTTACTCACAATATCACTCTTTATGTTTAAATTGTGTACCTATTTTAACCTTATCTTGATATAGAGTATAAGCTATGGATCTAAATCTAGTTTTTGCTGTACGGTTTCCCACTTTACCAACAATTTTTGTCAAATACTGAGTTCTTATTGCAAAATCTGGGATTTGGGGGTCTATCAAACACTAGATTGCTGAGGTCATTCACCCCAAGGCTATTCCATTGATCCACCATTCTATTTCTTAGTCAGTACCCGATTTCTTTGACGATTACTGCTTTATAGTACAGTTTAAGATCTGGTACTGCTAGGCCACCATTCTTGACATTTTTTTTTCAATATTCCTGATCCTTTGTTCTTTCAGATAAATTTTGTTTTACTTTTTTCTAGTTCCGTTGAACAGTTTTTTGCTAGTTTGATTGGTTATAGCACTGAATAAGTAAAGAAATTCATTTAGGTAGAATTGTCATTTTAATATTAAATATTAGACCAGTTTTGCATTCCTGGTATAAATCCCACCTGGTCATGGTGTATAATTGTTGGTGGCATATTGCTATGGTCTTTTTGCTAGTATTTTATTTATGATTTTTGCATCAATGTTCATTAAGGAAATTGGTCTGTACTTTTCCTTCTGTTTTTGATTTTCCCGGCTTGGGTATCAGCATCATATTTGTGCCATAAAGTGAATATGGTAGGATTTCCTCTTTGCTTATTTGATATTTGCGAAATATTTTGTATTGTATTTGGATTAATTGTTCTTTCAGGGTTTGATAGAATTCACTTGTGAATCCATCTGGCTCTGGGGACTTTTTCTAAGGGAGTTCATTGATGGTTTGTTCAATTTTTTTTTCTGAGATGGGATTATTTAAATCTATTTTCTCTTTTATTTTAATCTGGGGATTTATTTTTTTGTTACTTTTTGTTACCTTTTTGTTACCTTTTACCGAGTGTATCAGATTTATTGTCTTATAAGTGATCAAAATTGCTCCTAATGATTGCTTTAATTTCCTTTTCTTTGGAGGTGAAATCACCATTTACATTTTTGATCCTGGAAGTTTGTTCTTTTTTAAAAATCAAGTTAAGCAATGCTACACGTATTTGATTTTGTTATTGATCCATCTCCTAGTCTTATTTATTTGTTCAACAGTTCTTTCACTTTCAATTTTATTAAATTCTCCTTTGATTTTAAGAGTTTTCAATTCAGTCCTTAATTGGGGAATTTTAATTTACTCTTTTTCTAGTTATTTATTATTTGTATGCCCAATTCATTGATCTGCTTTCTGTCTATTTTTTAGATATAAGCATTCAGGAATATAAACTTTCCCCTGGGCACTGCTTTGGCTGTATCCCATAAGTTTTGATATTTTGTCTTCTCATTATCATCCTCTTCAATGAAATCAGTGATTTATTTGGTGATTTTTTCTTTGAGCTGCCCATTTTGAAGAGTGAGAGTATGTAGTTTCCAATCAGTTTTTAAATTGTCTTTCCATGGACCTTTACTGATTGTAATTTTTGTTTGGCCATCCCGTGTGGGTGGGTGCAGGGCCCGGTTCTGGGGAAGGGAGTGTTGACTGTGTGTGCAGGGGAGGGTGCATGTGCTTGAGGTGGGGGTCAGCTCTCGTGCTGTCCCATGGCCTCCTGTGCTGCAGAGCAGTGCTGTGTGGTACTTGTAAGCCCCTATCACCCCCTCCCTAGCCCAATGGTCCCAGGACAAGGAAGGAGCCTGAGAGAGAGGCCTGGAAAGGTCAAGGATACACTTTATTGCCAGGGGAGCTCCTGCCTGGCAGTGCCCACACTCTGGTTGCCTGGAGGGAGTCTGTGAGCAGCAGTCGGGGGGTGCATACTGCAAGCTGACGTGGAGTCCTGGGGAAGCAGGAGGGGGTCAGCCATGCATCTGTGGAGCTTTGTGGGGACTCAGGGAGGCCTGGGGTGGGAGGATGTTTGGGGGGTGCCTGGAGGGCCAAATGGAGGCCTCCTTTGTGAGTACTGCTGGGCAGCTGCTGAGGCTCGTGAAGGGGGTAGCAGGGTGGAGAGAGAGCAGAGCCCTGGCTTCAACAGCAGGATTTCTGGCCACAGGAGGTGGAGCAGCAGGAGGGTCTGCAGCAGGTGGGCCGGCAGATGAGGGACACAGAGGAGGTGGGCCGGCAGCAGGATGGGGCACAGCAGCAGGAAGGACCACAGCAGCAGGAGGTGGAAGAGGTGGTGCAACAGGTGGGTTTGCAGGAGAGAGGCACACAGCAGGTGGCTGGGCTACACACTAGTCGACAGCTCAGGGGCATGGAGCAAGCAGGCTGACAGCAGGGAGGCTGGCAGCAGGAGGGCACTGGGCTGCAAGAGAGGACTGGGCAGGCAGAGGTCACACAGCAGCTGGGTTTGCAGCACACAGGCAGGGAGATGCAGCAGCTGGGCTTGCAGCACATGGGCACACAGCAGCAGGACTGTATGGGGGCACTGGGACAGGTTTGGCAGCAGGAAACTCCACAGCCAGTGGACTGGCAGCAGGAGGGGGCACAGACAGCTGGGCAGGGCTGGCAGGAGGCGGGCACACAGCAGACTGGTCGGCACACGAGGGTGAGGCAGGAGGCAGGAGGGCAGCATGGGGCTGGGCAGCAGGAGGGTCCGCTGCAGCCGCAGGGCTCACAGCAGCTCTCTGGGCAGTCGTCCAGTTGCCAGGAGGAGCCCCCCAGGCACGAGCTGGGCATGCAGACGTTGCTGCTGCGGCTCACATCACTGGAGCAGACGGAGTTGGCGGAGGCTGAGGGCAAGCAGGGCCCGGAGAAACAGCTGTGTGCCATGCTGGGAGCCTCTGGGTGGTGCTTTGGGCAGGGAAGGGGGAGAGCAGGGGCTGAGTGTCTGTTGCAGGGAAGGGACTGAGCCTGTCTGGGAGGGGCTGGCAGGGGAGAGGGTGAGTATCAGAGTGTGTGAATGTATGTGAGTATGAGTGTGAGTTAGAGAGTGTGAGTGAGTGTGTGAAGGTCTGGCCGGGGGGGCCCTTTATACCCGCCTGCCAGGAGGATGTGCCAAGGGGCACCTGAGTCTTCTTCCGTGTTGTTGTCTTACAGGCCCTCAGACCCGTCATTAGGGATGTAGCCCTTGTGGCCCAGTAGGTGCCCGTCATCCACAAACAGCTTCACTCGGGCCTCCATTTCCTCACTTCAGGAAACTTCTGTTGCTCTCGCTGGGCTAGTCCGAAGCATCCTGGGGCAAAAGGGACAGCTGGAAATGAGGGGGCCGGAGGGTGCCCTGTGTAGAGACAGGCACACCCTGGGGGGTTTCCAGGGAGGGAGAACACCCCTCCCCCAGCGGTACAAGGAAGGCCTCCTGTACAAGGTCTAAGCTAATGATTCCTACAGCTGAGAGTAAGGATGGGCCGCAGGGCTGCCTCCCCAGCATTCCCAGCATCTGGGGAGACAGAAGTTCATGTCTGGGGAGCCTTGGGCGGCCCCTCTGGCCATAACACCAGGTTTCTGCATAGGATTCTGACCAAAGAGGGCTGGCAGCTGCCCAGGGCAGAGGATCAGGGGCTGCCCCCATCTCAATCAATCAATCCACTGTTCTGTATTGGGTGGGATCTTGACCAAAATGGATCCAATCCCAGCCAATCCCAGCCAGCCTTCCCTGTTCCAAGTTCATGGAGAATTGATCTGCTAGGACTCTTCTGGGTGGCTCAGAGCCCCGTCTCTGGCTCTGAAGTCCCAGTTCTTGGGGGAGGGGGGAAGAGGCACATAAGAGTGGAGAGCAGCTTGGGGGCCCCTTTCTTATCCTTGGGGATGGGCATGAGGACCTCATCTGGCCAGTGGGAATCTGAGTGCCAGGAGGGCAGTGGGCCAGACCACAGAGACAGACAGAGTCAGAAGTGAGGCCACAGTCTCCTGGAAGAGGGAGGAGGTGATGGGTCAGAGCAACAATTGGAACGGATGCCCCTGGCAAGGAGAAATAATGTCTGTTCTTTGTCTCAGTCACCCAAGGGAGGAGAGTGGGTGATGGAGTGAGTATATGGCAGAGAACACATGAGAGCAAGAGGGAGACACAAGGCGTGGGGAGGGGAGAAGGCTTAGAGCAGCTGTCATTGGCCTTTGGAGAGTTATTGGAGGATTCTATGGATTCTTTCAACCTCTGGTTTGCCCTCATGTTCAGGAATATCAGGGCAGTTTTCCTGGACAATTTCTTATACTTTGATGTCCAGCATATGTTTTGGTCATGACTGTCAGGGACTCTGATAATTCTCAGGTCAGTGGTTTTTGCAAGGAGATATTTCATATTTTCTTCTCCTTTTGATTTTGTTTTAATGTTTCTTGACGTTTCCTGAAATCAGTAGCTACTATTTGCCAAACTCTAATTTTTTTTTAAAACCCTTACCTTCCATCTTGGAGTCAATACTGTGTATTGGCTCCAAGGCAGAAGAGTGGCAAGGGCTAGGCAATGGGGGTTAAGGGACTTGCCCAGGGTCACACAGCTGGGAAGTGTCTGATGCCAGATTTGAACCTAGGACCTCTTGTCTCTAGGGCTAGCTCTCAATCCACTGAGCTACCCAGCTGCCCCCCAAACTCTAATTTTTAAAGACTGAGTTTTTTCCATGACCTCTTGATTCTCTTTTTCTATTGGTCCTTTCTACTATTTCTTGTTGACAGTTTTTTCTTCATTTTTTTGCCCCTTTTCCTGTAGGGAGATTTTGACTTGAAGTTGCTCATTTCTTTAGTGTTTGTGTGTGTGTGTGTTTGCATGTGCGTGCCTTTTTTTCATTTGGCCAATTTTGCTTTTTAAGCTTTCATTTTTTCTTTGCATTACTTTCCTTTTCTCCCTTTTCTTTATCCTTTCTTATTTGATTTTTTATATCCTTTTTGACTTTTTCCAGAGGTTTGAATCAAGATTAGTGGCTAGAATCAACCTGACCCAGGTATAGGTTTGGGAATCCAGAGCACAGATTTTCAGGAGGTTTTTATGCCTAGAAATGAGGGTCCTCTCTAAGAGGGTGTATGAGAACCCTTAGGTGTAATTTTGTAAGTGGGCTCTCCTGGTAATATCCTGGAGGGACAAAGTGGGACATCTGTATTAACCCTGCAGGCATGTTGCTCTCATCTATTGTTCCTAGAGCTAAGTTAGAATCAATCATGGCAATTCAAGTAATACGGGTATGTTAATAATGAAAGTCACTTGGGGGTGTTTCAGTGGATATTTCCATCCTTCCTGGGGGCTGCTTTGCAGTCCCCAGTTTCCATGTGGATCATGTCAAACAGGGAGGTCTTTGTTTGCTCCCTCCGGGCAACCCAGGACGAGGGATCACGAGTTTGCCTACACTCTGGTTCTGAGTGTGGCACAGTAGGTAGGGTGGTGATGGTCAACCTGCACTGTTCTGTTGTGGTTTTTTGCTTCTGGTTCCCCCTTGTTTTGTGGAATCCTCCTCTCTGTGCCTCCCATTCACATTGTGTTCAGTCAAAGAGCCCCCTGGCTCGTCCTGCTTTGATGCCTCCCCTTTTATTAAATTTTTATCATTATTTTATTTGGTAATTTCCAAACATTATTCACTGGAAAGAAAGATCATTTTCTTTTCCTCCCCTCCCCGTCTCCCACCACCTTTCCTTCTCCCATAGCCGACGCACGATTCCACTGGTTATCACATGTGTTCTTGACTCGAACCCATTTCACTGTTGTTGGTATTTGCATTAGCGTGTTCATTTAGAGTCTCTCCTCAGTCATATCCCCTCAACCCCTGTAGTCAAGCAGTTGCTTTTTATCGGTGTTTTTACTCCCACAGTTTATCCTCTGCTTGTGGGTAGTGTTTTTTAGATCCCTGCAGATTGTTCTGAGACATTGCATTGACCCTAATGGAGAAGTCCATCACCTTTGATTGTACCACAATGCATCAGTCTCTGTGTACGATGTTCTCCTGGCTCTGCTCCTTTCACTCTGCATCACTTCCTGCAGGTTGTTCCAGTCTCCATGGAATTCCTCCACTTCATTATTCCTTTGAGCACAATAGTATTCCATCACCAACATATACCACAATTTGTTCAGCCATTCCCTAATTGGCGGGCATCCCCTCATTTTCCAATTTTGTGCCACCACAAATAGTGCAGCTATGAATATTCTTGTCAAGTCTTTTTCCTTATTATCTCTTTGGGGTACAAACCCATCAGTTCTATGGCTGGATCAAAGGGCAGATAGTCTTTTAGTGCCCTTTGGGCATAGTTCCAAATTGCCCTCCAGAATGGCTGGATCAATTCACAACTCCACCAGCAATGCATGAATGTCCGACTTTGCCACATCCCCTCCAGCATTCATTACTTTCTTCTGCTGTCATGTTAACCAATCTGCTAGGTGTGAGATGGTACCTCAGAGTTGTTTTGATTTGCATTTCTCTGATTATAAGAGATTTAGAACACTTTTTCATGTGCTTATTCATAGTTTTGATTTCTTTATCTGAAAATTGCCTATTCATGTCTCTTGCCCATTTATCAATTGAGGAATGGTTTGATTTTTTTGTATAATTGATTTAGTTCCTTATAAATTTGAGTGATTAGACCTTTGTCAGAGGTTTTTATTATAAAGATGGTTTCCCAATTTGTTGCTTCCCTTCTACTTTTGACTGCATTGGTTTGTACAAAAACTTTTTAATGTAATCAAAATGATCTATTTTGCATTTTGTAATTTTTTCTAACTCTTGCTTGGTTTTAAATTCCTTCCTTTCCTGCAGATCTGACATGTATACTATTCTATGTTCACTTAATTTACTTATTGTTTCCTTCTTTATATTCAAGTCATTCACCCTTTCTGAGTTTATATTGGTGTGTAGGGTGTGAGAAGTTGATCCAAACCTAATCTCTCCCATACTGTCTTCCAATTTTCCCAACAGTTTTTGTCAAATAGTGTCAAATAGTGGACCCCCAAAGCTGGGATCTTTGGGTTTATCATAGACTGTCTTATTGAGGTTAATTACCCCAAGTCTATTCCACTGATCCTCCTTTCTGTCTCTTAGCCAGTACCATATTGTTTTGATGACCACAGCTTTGTAGTATAGTTTGAGATCTTGTAATGCAAGGTCACCTTCCTTCACATTTTTTTTCAAAAATTTATTTGCTGTTTTTGATCTTTTCTTCTTCCAAATAAACTTTGTTATTTTTTTCCCCAATTCTATAAAAAGTGTTTTGGTAGTTTGATGGGTATAGCACCAAGTCAGTAAATTAAATTAGTTTGGGTAGGATTTTCATTTTTATTATGTTACCTCTTCCTACCCATGAGCAATTAATGTTTTTCCAGTTATTTAGATCTAGTTTTAATTGTGTCGAGAGTGTTTTGTTATTGTGCTCATATAGTTCCTGTGTTTGTCTTGGCAGATAGATTCCTAAGTATTTTATATTGTCTAGGGTGATTTTAAATAGAATTTCTCTTTCTAATTCTTGCTGCTAAGATGTGTTGGAAATATATAGAAATGCTGATGACTTATGTGGGTTTATTTTGTATCCTACAACTTTGCCTAAGTTTTTTATTATTTCCACTAGGTTTTTAGTTGATTTTCTAGGATTCTTTAAATAGACCATCATATCATCTGCAAAGAGTGATAGCTTGGTCTCCTCATTGCCAATTTTAATACCTTCAATTTATTTTTCTTCTCTCATTGCTACTGCTAGTATTTCTAGTATGATGTTAAAAAATAGAGGTGATAATGGGCATCCTTGTTTCACTCTTGATCTTACTGGGAAGGTTTCTAGTTTATCCCCATTGCAGATGATGTTTGCTGAGGGTTTTAGATATATAGTGTTTATTATTTTTAGGAAAGGTCCTTCTATTCCTTTGCTTTCTAGTGTTTTTAATAGGAATGAGTGTTGTATTTTGTCAAAGGCTTTTTCTGCATCTATTGAGATAATCATGTGATTTTTTGTTGTTTTGTTTGTTGATATAGTCAGTTTTGTGAATCGTTTTCCTAATATTGAACTATCCTTGCATTCCTGGCATAAATCCCATCTGATCATAATGAATAATGCTCGTGATCACTTGCTGGAATCTTTTGGCTAGTATCTTATTTAAGATTTTTGCATCTATGTTCATTAAGGAGATTGGTCTATAGTTTTCTTTCTCTGTTTTTGATATACCTGACTTTGGAATCAGTACCATATTTGTGTCATAAAAGGAATTTGGTAGAACTCCTTCTTTGCTTATTCTGTCAAATAGTTTATATAATATTGGGATTAGTTTTTCTTTGAATGTTTGTTAGAATTCACTTGTGAATCCATCAGGCCCTGTGGATTTTTTCTTAGGGAGATCTCTGATGGCTTGGTCAATTTCTTTTTCTGATATGGGGTTATTTAAGTATTCTATTTCTTCTGCTAATCTAGGCAATTTATATTTTTGTAAATATTCATCCATATCACCTAGATTGCCATATTTATTACCATTTAATTGGGCAAATTAGTTTTTAATGATTGCCTTAATTTCCTCTTCATTCGAGGTGAGGTCTCCCTTTTTATCTTGGATACTGTCAATTTGGTTTTCTTCTTTCCTTTTTTGTATTAGACTGACCAGTACTTTGTCTATTTTATTTATTTTTTCAAAGTACCAGATTCTAGTCTTGTTTATTAACTCAATAGTTGTTTGACTTTCAATTTTATTAATTTCTCCTTTAATTTTTAGGTTCTATAATTTAGTTTTCAACTGGGAACTTTTAATTTGTTCACTTAGTAATTTTTTAATTTGCATGCCCAATTCATTGACCTCTGCCCTCTCTAATTTATTGATACATGTAAATTTTCCCCTAAGTACTGCTTTAGCTGCATCCCATAGATTTTGAAAGGATGTCTCTTCATTGTCATTTTCTTCAATGAAATTATTAATTGTTTCTATAATTTGTTCTTTAACCAATTTTGGATAATCATATTATTTAATTTCCAATTAATTTTTGATTTGCCTCTCCATATACCCTTACTAATTATTATTTTTATTGCATTGTGGTCTGAGAAGGTTGAATTTATTTTTTCTCCTCTTTTTCACTTGTTTGCAATGTTTTTATGCCCTAGTACATGGTCAGTCTTTGCGAATGTACCATGTGCTGCTGAGAAGAAGGTGTATTCCTTTTTATTCCTATTTATTTCCCTCCACTTATCTACTAACTTCAGTTTTTCTAAAATTTCATTCACTTCTATTACTTCTTTCTTATTTATTTATCTAGTTCTGATAGAGGAAGGTTCTGGTCTCCCACTAGTATAGTTTTTCTATCTATTTCATCCTTGAGCTCCCCTAGTTTCTCCTTTAGAAATTTGGATGCTATGCATTTTGGTGCATACATGTTGAGTACTGATATTTCCTCATTGTCTATACTGCCTTTTATCAGGATGTAATTACCTTCCCCATCCCTTTTAACTAGATCTATTTTTACTTTGGCTTTGTCAGATATCATGATTGCGACTTCTGCCTTCTTTTTATCAGTTGATGCCCAATAGATTTCGAGCCATCTACTTTTACCCTATGAGTATCTACCTTCCTCATGTCTGTTTCTTGTAGACATTCTTGTAGGATTTTGGTTTCTGATCCACTTTGCTATTTGCTTCCACTTTACAGGTGAGTTCATCCCATTCACATTCAAAGTTATGATTACTACCTGTGTATTTCCCAACATTTTGATTTTCTCTTCTTGTCCTGCCCTTTCCTCATTCATTATTTCCTTCTACACCAGTATTCTGTTTTAATCAGTTCCCCTAATCCCCACACTTATTTTAGTTTCCTTTCCCCCCTTCTTATTCCTCTCTTAATTTTCTTTCAGGGTCTTTTAAAGCTACCGCACAAACTCTCCCCTTTGAATTACTTCCTTCCCCACCCTCCCTTTCTTCCCCCTCCCTTTTTACTCCCCTTTTGTTTTTAGAGTCTATTAAATTCCCTTCCCCCTATTCCCCCCCCCTTTTTAACTCCCCTCTCCCCTCCCCTCTTAGTTTTCCCCCCTCAGCTTCCGTATAGGGTAAGATAGAGTTCAATTCCCCAATGAATCTAGATGCTCTTTCCTCTCGGAACTGATTCCACTGAGAATAAGGTTTTGAGTATTACATTTTAGCACTCTCTTTCTCTTTCTTATAGTTGTATTCTTCCCCTCCCTCTCCTGTGTGCCTTCTTGTGTAGTATATGTTATCCTAATTTTCTTATTCCTTCAAGTTTCTCTTGGTGTCACTCCCCCCTTCTTTCTTCTTTTTTTATTTGATTTTAAACCACTTAGTACCCCAATCTCTACCTATGGATAATTCTTCTAACTAATATAATAGTAAATACAATTTTTGACCATTAGAAATAACATTTTTCCATATAGGAATATAAACTATTTGGCCTTATTTGAGGCCTTTAGAGAACCAAAAAAATAAGACCCCTCACTTTTTTATTTACCTTTTCGTGTTTCTCTTGATTTTTAAATTTTGATGTCAAATTTTCTGTTTAGTTCTGGTCTTTTCTTTACAAATATTTGAAAGTCTTCTATTTTTGTTTAATGCCCATACTTTCCCCTAGAAGTATATAGTCAATTTTGATGGGTAGGTGATCCTTGGTTGTAGACCCAATTCTCTTGCCTTTCTGAATATCATATTCCAAGCCTTTCGGTCTTTTAGCGTGGAGGCTGCCAGATCATGTGTAATCCTGATTGGTGCTCCTTGGTATCTAAATTGTTTCTTTCTGGCTTCTTGTAATATTTTCTCCTTAGCTTGGAAGTTCTTGAATTTGGCAATTACATTCCGGGGTGGGGGTATGTGTTTTGAGGATTTAGTGTAGCAGGTGATCTATGGACTCTTTCAATGTCTATTTTGCCCTCTTGTTGCAGAACATCAGGGCAGTTTTCTTGGATAATTTCTTTTCATATGGTGTCAAGGTTTTTGTTTTTTCCAGGTTTTTAGGTATGGCTATGATTCTCAAATTGCCTCTCTGACCTCTATTTTCAAGGTCAATCACCCTCTCAATGAGATATTTTGTGTTGCCTTCTAATCTGTCAGTTTTTTGGCTTTGCTTTATTAATTCTTGCTGTCTTATGAGATCATTGGCTTCTACTTGCCCAATTATATTTTTTAATGACTGGTTTTCCACTAAGATCTTTTGATTTTCTTTTTCAGTTTGATATATTCTGCTTTTCATGGCTTCCAGCATCTCATTTCTGGTCTTCAATTTGCTTATTATTTCATTTGATTTCTGGGCTTCAATTTCCAAGTGAGAGATCCTGTCTTTTAAACTGTTATTTTCTTTTTTGGACTATTTCCCACTTTTCTTGCCACATCTCTTCCATTTTTGTGACAATCTTGGATTTAAAGTCTTCAAGAACTTGTGATCAATTTCCATTTTTTGAAGGTTTGTGTATGTTTAATTGTTGGTCATCTTCTGCTGTCTCTTCTTTAGTCTGGGTTTTTTCTGCATAAAAATTATCAAGGGTTAACATTTTCTTGTTTTCTTTTCTTTTCTTTTCTTTTCTTTTCTTTTTCTTTTTCTTTTTCTTTAAAAACATTTTTTTTTGTATTCATGGATTTTAGTTCCTGGGAGTTAGTGGCCATTGCCTTGTTCCTTCTTGGTCAGATGTCTAAGTGAGGAATGTGGGTGATTTTTGTATTAGTCTCTGGAGAGGTTTTTGCCCTGAGGATATTTTTCCCCAGTTCTCAGCAATGTTCAGCTGCTCTTAGTGGCAGGTCCAGACCCAAAGAACTTAAAGAATGCCTTGCAGAAGTCTGGGTGTGGATTCCAGACAAGACTCTGTATTGAGCACTGGAGAGATTTTTGCCCATAGGCTATTTTTCACGTTTCTGTGACATTTTGCTTTGAGCCTCCCCTCTCTGCCCAAGCTCCATGCCCTATCTCCAAGTTTCCTCAGCCTACTGGGATCCCTAGTCTTGCTGTTCTTATGGGTAGGTCCAGCCCTCAAGAACTTAAAAATTGCCTGGGAAGAGGTCTGGGTGTGGAGTGTAGGGAGGTCTCTGTTTTGAGCACTGGAGAGGTTTAAGCCTGAGGGCTTTTTATGGTTCTCTGTGGTGTTTTTCTGTGAGCTGAACCCTCTTCCCAAGCTCTTCAGCAACACCCTATCTCCATGTTTCCTCAACTTCCCAGTGTTCTGAGTCGTTTCTCTTAGAGAAAGTCTGTGTTGAACTCAGCCAACTTCCCTCCTAGAACTTAGAAGTTTGTCTCATGTTCACTTGGACTCTGGAAAGGTAGGTGAAGTGGGGGAAGGGTGATGAGCTCGCCCCTTGGTGGGGGAAATTTTGCTCCCTTTTAGTGTGGAAATGCCCTAACTTTGCCTACCTTCTGTGCTGTGTCCTACTGTGGAACCTATTCACTTGTTTGATTTTGTTTTTGTCTATTTGAGGCACTCTGTCTTGATTGGTGGAAAGGAGCTCTGCTTCTACTCAGTAGCCATCTTGATCTGACTGATATTTCTTCATTATTTATACTGCCTTTCATCAAGATGTAATTTCCTTCCTTATATCTTTTAATCAAATCTGTTTTTACTTTAGCTTTGTCTGAGATCATGTTCCTACTCCAGATTCTGCTCTAGACTCTTACCTTTATCCTGTGTATGTCTACCTGCCTCAAGTGTGTTTCTTGTAGACAACCTATGTTAGGATTCTGGTTTTTAATCCATTCTGTTATCTACTTCCATTTAATGGGTGAGTTCATACCATTCACATTCATAGTTATGATTACCATCTGTCTATTCCCCTCCATTTGACTTATTCCTGTAATTGTAACTATTGTTTCCCTTTTACCTTCTCCTCTAGTGTTTCACTTTTAGTCACCCTCCTCCCCCTTTCCCTCCCTTATATTACCCCCTTTACCACCACTTCCTTTGTTATTTTCCTTTTACAATGGACCCTTTTGAACATCCCCTCCAACCTCTCCTTCTGTTGTATTACTCCCCTCCCACCACACCATTTCTTATTGCCCTTTACTTCTCTATAGGGCTAGAGACAATTCTGTACCCTAATGGATCTGACTGTTCTTCCCTCTCTGAGCCAATTTCAATTAGAGTAAGGTTTAAGTATTACCTGTCACTAACCTCTTACTCCCTTTCATTGTATTGGTCTTTTCTCCTCCCTCTACCCCAACTCCCACACTTCTTTATGTGATATATTTTGCCCAGTTTAACCTCTTCCCTCATTTCTCTTTATATAATCCTCTTTTTCCACCCCTTGTTTTTTACATTTTTTGACATATCATCCAAAAATGGCTTACCACTATATTCTCTATGTATACTTCTTTTAGCTACTATGATAATAATAACATTTTAAGAGTTACAGATATCATCTTTCCATATAGCAATACATGCCATATAGAAATACATGCCATTTGACCTTACAGAAGTCCTTAATTTTTTTCTCTTCCTTATTTACCTTTTATATTTCTCTTCAATTTTATATTTCAGTATCAAATTTTCTGTTTAGGTTTGGTCTTTTTTTCAGGAATGCTTTGAAATCTTCTATTTTATTAAATGACCATGTTTTCCCCTGAAAGAATATAGTCAGTTTTACTGGGTAATTGATTCTTGGTTGTAGACCTAGTTCCCATACTTTCTGGAATATCATATTCTATGTCTCCCAGTCCTTCAATGTGGATGCTGCCAGATCTTTTGTAATCCTAATTGGTGCTCCATGATATCTGAATTGTTTCTTTCCAGCAGTTTGTAGTATCCTCTGCTTGGCCTGGGAATTCTTGAGCTTGGCTATGACATTCCTGGGGAATTTTCAATTGGGGCTTTAATGCTGGATGTTCAAGAATTTCAGGGCAGTTTTTCTTGGGTAATTTCCTATAGTATGATGTCTAGGCTTTTTTTTTTTTTGGTCATGATTTTTGGGTATTCCAATAATTCTAAAATTGTGTCTCTTGGATCAATTTTCTAGGCCAGTTGTTTTCTCAGTGAGGTATCTCATATTATCTTCAAGTTTTTCATTCTTTTGATTTTGTTTTAATATGCCTTGGTGTCTTGTGAAGTCATTAGTTTCTAATTGCCCAATTCTAATCTTTAAATACTAAATTTCTTCCATGAGATTTTGGTCCTCCTTTTCCTTTTGGTCCATTTTTCCTTTCAAGTCATTCTTCTCTTCTGTTTTTTTTTTTTTTTTGCATCATTTTCCAGCAAGTCAATTCTGGCTTTTAATGCCTCTGTCTCTGTTTCCAGATGACCTATTTTGCTTTTCAGGCTACTATTTTCCTTTTGCTATTTTTCTTTGAACTATCTTATTTGATTTTTAAATTCCTTTTTGAGCTCCTCCATAGCTTGCATCCAATTCCCTGTTTTGTTTTGTTTTGTTTTGTTTTTTGAGACTTTTATTGATGTCTCCTAGATTTCACTCTCATCCATTGGTTCTGTTCTTTGGTCCTTGCACCCATAAGAAGCTTTCAATTGTAGCTTTTTTCTCTTTTGTTTGCTCATTTTATTTACTTTTTCCTCCCAACCTATATACTAAATAGACTTGCCCCTCTCTTGATTTACTGAACCAGAGTGTTTGAGCTGTTATGCCTTGAGGCTGAATCTTCTCTTTTCTCAGTCCTCTGCTGATATACAGGATTCAGCCTTTTGAGCTAAGCTGCTGAGCTCACTTGCCCCGGAGCAAATTCTTCACTGTGGCCAGCAGACTGAGGGTGTCCAGGCAGGTGGCCCCCTCCAAGTTCTTCCCTGCCAGTCCATCTTAGAGCCCTGAACCATGTGTGATGGGTCAGAGACAAACACTCATGGCTACAGTCTGCTGGAATCTCACACAGACAGCCTGGTCTTTTTGCAGGTCTTGGCGTGGTGGGTGGGAGAGGGTGTCCCACCTGATGGTTCCTCCCTAGCAGCCATTATCCGTGCCCCAGGGCCATGTGTGGTGGGTCTGCAGTTGCAGTCTCTGCCTCTGCCCAGGGGCTCACATAGTCAGCCCAGTCATATTGGGTATAAACACTGGCTTGGGGAGGGCATCTCTCCCTTCCCCCCAAATAGACACCCTGTGCCTACCTCTCAGTTCTTTTCAGTTGGGGAGTCTTGTGTCTTCTTCTTGTTGGGTTTGGATTTCTGTTTTCTTTGAAGGGCCACATAAATGTTGCTTTAGAAGGATTGTCAGAGAGGTCTGGCTTTAGGTGCTCCTAAGCCGCTATCTTGGCTCTGCCTCCCATACTCACACTGCACACTCAGCAAGTCAGGGCTCGCCAGTGCTGTCCTGCAGATGTCTACAGGACTCCCTTAGGCTTCACTTGTCCCTGGGCCTGGCAGCACCAATGGGCTACACCAAGAAGCTCAAGAAGTGGCCTCGACTCCTCCCACAAACCCAGGCGTGAGAGAAACTTGCTCTCAACATTGAACCCATCTTCCCTGGAGATCAGTGAGGGAGGCATGAAGGCGGGAGCTGCCCCTCCAGCAGCAGAGCTCCCAGCAACCCCAGAGAGACAAAGGGCCGAAAGCTAATGGCTTCTTTTTTGCCTTCCTTTCTGGAGCACCGAAACCCAAAGGACCTGATGTGTGGCAGCTTCCTGTCCACAAAGGGATGAAGCCGCCCAGCCCAGAGTCTCTCCCCTTGGACACTTGCCGGTCCCTTCCTTCCTGAGCCGCCTGAGGATGCTCTCGGGTACATACGAGATGTGGTGACGTGGCGTGCCACAGAGCCAACCTTCCGGTGAGCCCCCTTGTTGTGAACGTTGTGCACCGACTACATAGCCCTGTGGGCTCCCCTCCTTGGCAGGATGCCTTTGCCCGCTGGCAGCCATTAGTTAAGGATGGGAGGGTGAAGACTTGGACCGTTGGGGTGGGGGGACGTTATCAAGGGACTTGGGTCAGAGAGCCTCGAAGGCTACCGCCAAATATTCTGGCTCCTCCTTAGGGACTTACTTGGTCACTACCTTTCATTGAGCTCTTGTGGGCTAGGCCCCACCCGAACGAATTTCTAACCCTGAAGCACCCTTCCCAGCCTGTGGGCCTCTGTTGCTGGGAGACTGACAAGCAGAACTATGAGGTATTACTGATCCAGCCATCTACTCATGTCCCTCTGGAGGGGTCCTGCTTGGTGGAGCTCGTAGACCCCATCTGAGGAGACTCCAAAGCGAAGATGGGGCCTCTTTCCCAGCTTTGGCTTCCTTCTGTTTCTATATACAGGCGAATCCCTTGGAATTTGCCACTAGGCACAGCTGGTGTCCCTGCTCTGGGAAGTTCACTAGCTCTTACCCATCCCAGAGTGCTCTGGGGCTCTATGGCCCTGTTGGGGCAGATAGAGTTGTGCACATGGTGGCAGAGAATGCCTGAAAGGGGTGCAGTCTAGGGAGGCTCTCACGGGTCGTGACTGCTCTTCTGTGAATCGGGCACTCTCATATGGCCAGTCTTGTAGCTGAGCACAGAAGCCCTGTGTGAGTGCCAGAGCTTTGTCAGCGGCAGGCTGTGGCTGGGGTTGTGCATTTAAGGAAAGCAGGTCATGGGCGACTTCTCCAGGAGGGGAGGGAGGGCCGGCAGGCCACTGAGCCTGGCCTCAGGGTGCCCCAAAGTTCTGCTTGAGAGCTGGGTGAGCTCAGGGAGGCACAGCAGGCAGAGCTATTCAGTGAGTGCCCAGGCTGGCCCCAGACCTGCACCTGATCCTTGATGGGCATTCTCTGGGCCAGGAGGAGAAAGGGAGCATCCGGACTGCGAAAGTCTCCCAGCTGTTCTCATCGTGCAGCTCTTGTTCCTGATATATGTGGCCAGGAGTCCCCTGATGTCCAAAGGCCCGTTGAGGTGTGCCCAGAGCCCAGTGCGGGGACACAGGGCAGCCTCGATCAGAGCATGCAGAGGCTCTCCAGGGCATGGCTCTGGGGGAGGGAGTGCTGGCTGTGTGTGAGGGGGGGCGTGCTTGGGTGGGGGTCAGCTCACATGCTGTCCTGTGGCCTCCGGTGCTCCCTGGCAGGGCTGTGCGGTACTTGTGCCCCCCATTGCCCCCTCCCCAGCCCGATGGTCCCAGGACAAGGAAAGAGCCTGAGCGGGAGGCCAGGAAGGGTCACGGATGCACTTTATTGCCAGGGGAGCCCCTGCATAGCCGTGCTCAAATGCTGGGAGCCTGGAGGGAACCTGGGGGGAGCACACGGGGTGGGGGGCATCCCACAGACTGAGCCGGGGCCTGGGGAAGCAGGAGGGGGTCAGCCATGAGTCAGAGGGGCTTTGTGGGGGCCCAGAGCCTGAGGTGGGGGAGGTACTCAGAGGGCCTGGAGGGCCAAATGGAGGCCCCCTTTGGGGGTGCTGCTGGGCAGCTGCTGAGGCTCGTGAAGGGGGGAGCAGGGTGGAGAGAGAGCAGAGCCCTGGGTTCAACAGCAGGATTTCTGGCCACAGGAGGTGGAGCAGCAGGAGGGTCTGCAGCAGGTGGGCCGGCAGATGAGGGACACAGAGGAGGTGGGGTGGCAGCAGGAGGGGGCACAGCAGCAGGAGGAGGAAGAGTTGGTGCAGCAGGTGGGTTTGCAGGAGAGAGGCACACAGCAGGAGGCTGGACTACCCACAGGCTGGCAGCAGGAGGAGGAGGAGGTGGTGCAGCAGGTGGGTTTGCAGGAGAGAGGCACACAGCAGGTGGCTGGACTACACACTGGTCGACAGCTCAGGGGCATGGAGCAAGCAGGCTGGCAGCAGGGAGGCTGGCAGCAGGAGGACACTGGGTAGCAGGAGGGAGCTGGGCAGACAGAGGTCACACAGCAGCTGGGTTTGCAGCACACAGGCAGGGAGATGCAGCAGCTGGGCTTGCAGCACATGGGCACACAGCAGCAGGACTGTATGGGGGCACAGGGACAGGCTTGGCAGCAGGAAGCCCCACAGCCAGTGGACTGGCAGCAGGAAGGACAGACAGCTGGGCAGGGCTGGCAGGAGGTGGGTACACAGCAGACTGGTCGGCACACAAGGGTGAGGCAGGAGGCAGGAGGGCAGCACGAGGCTGGGCAGCAGGAGGGGCCACAGCCACCACAGGGCTCACAGCAGCTCTCTGGGCAGTCGTCGAGCTGCCAGGAGGAGCCCCCCGGGCATGAGCTGGGCAAGCAGATGTTGCTGCTGCGGCTCACATCACTGGAGCAGACAGAGTTGGCGGAGGCTGAGGGCAAGCAGGGCCCAGAGAAACAGCTGTGTGCCATGCTGGGAGCCGCTGGGTGGGGGCTTTGGGCAGCGAAGGGGGAGAGCAGAGGCTGAGTGTCTGTTGCAGGGAAGGGACTGAGCCTGTCGGGGAGGGGCTGCTGGAGAGAGGGTGTCAGAGTGTGTGAGAGTGAGTGAGTGTGAGTGAGGGTATGAGTGAGTATGTGAAGGTCTCCTGGCTGGGGGGCCCTTTATACCTGCCTGCCAGGAGGATGTGCCAAGGGGCACCTGAGTCTTCTTCCCTGTTGTTGTCTAACCTGCGACCTTAGACCCGTCATTAGGGATGGTGCCCTCGTGGCCTAGGAGGTGCCCATCAGCCACAAACAGCTTCATTCAGGTCTCCATTTCCTCCCTTTAGGAAACTTCTGTTGTTAGCCCAGGACTTGTCCAGCGTTGGGAGTCAAGACAGGCTGCCTTCCCAGCATTCCCAGCAGCTGAGGGAGACACAGAAGGTCCCACAGAAGGGGACCAACAGAGTGGCCACTTTATTTTTTGTTTTGTTTTGTACTTTTTCTGTCTTTATTTTTTTGTAGATGGTTTTTTATTTTTATTTATTTTTTTGGAAAAGTTTATTTAATTAATTTAGCATATTTTTCCATGGTTACAAGATTCATGCTCTTTCCCTCCTCTCCTCCCTCCCCACTCCTGTAGCTGACCCACCATTCCACTGGGTTTTACTTGTGTCATTGATCACGACCTATTTCCATATTATTGATGTTTGCACTAGGGTGATGGTTTAGAGTCTACATCCCCAATCCTATCCCCCTCGATCCTTGTAATCAAGCAGTTGTTTTTCTTCTGTTTTTCTACTCTCACAGTTCTTCCTCTGGATGTGAAGAGCTTCTTTCTCATAAGTAGGGTGGCCACTTTGGCCAAAACACAAGATTGATTTTTTTCCCCACTGACAAAAATTCCAATAAGTTTCATGTTTTTGGTTTTGGAAATACTTTGCCTAATTACATATAAAAATGATTTCAACTGTAACCCTTCTCTTTTGGGTCCAAATTCTCTCCCTGTTTTTCACCCTGTATCCCTTACTCCCTCCCACCCCTCTTCCCTTCTCCAAAGGACAAACAATCTGGTATAGATTAAGATTTTTTTTAACAAAATTTTTTTTCTATTTTTTTATTTAGAATATTTTTCCATGGTTACATGATTCATGATTCCCCCCCTGCCCCCTGCTCTTTCCTCCCCATTCCCAAACCAACAAGCAGTTCCCTATGGTTATCCATGTATCATTGTTCAAAACTTATTTCCATCTTATTCATATCTACAGAAGTGTGATACTTTAACATCAAAACATCAATCCTATCCCCATTGAACTGCATGAACTACATATTTTTCTAATGCATTTCTGCTCCCACAGTTCTTTCTTTGGATGTGGATACATTCTTTCTCATAAATTCCTCGGGATTATCCTGGGTCATTGCTTTGTTGTTAGTAGCAAAGTCAGTTATGTTCGATCATGCTACAATGTATCAGTCTCTGTGTACAATGTTCTCCTGGTTTTGCTCCTTTCACTCTGCATCCATTCCTGGAGGTCATTCCAGTTCACATGGAATCCCTCCAGTTAATTATTCTTTTTAGCATAATAGTATTATTCCATAGATTTAGATTTTTGATTTTAAAAAATATTTTATTTTCCTCCAACTGCATAGAAGAACAATTTTTAACAACAAAAAAATTGAGTTTCAGATTCTGTGCATCCCTCTCTCCCTTTCCCATTCCTGAGATGGGAACAACTTGACCTAGATGGTACATGTGCCATCAGGCACACCATTTCCCACATCAGTCACTTTGTGGAAGGGAATGAAAACCAGCCAAGCCACAAACAATGAAGGAAGTCAGCCATGGCGTGTCTCAGTCCGCATTCTGGCCCCAGCCGTTCTTCTCCCAGAAGGAGATGGCACTCTTCTTCAGCCATTTTTGGTGGGCCATTGTGTTGTTGGCAATAGTGAGGTCACTCCCCATTGTTCTCATTCCCATTCAGTCTTTCTATTGCTGTGTCCAGTGTTCTTTGGGTTCTGCTTGTTTCCCTTCACATCAGTTCATGGCAGTCTTCCCAGGTTTTCTTGAGAGTGTCCCACTTACCTTTTCTTATCAAAAATAGTTTTCCGTTCCAACCCTCTGTCTTGACTTGTTCCGCCATTCCCTAGCTGACGGGCATCATCTCCATTTCCATTTTGTTGCCGCCACAAAAACGAGCTGCCTCAAATGTCTTTGTTCAAAGATGCCTCCCCAGAATGCTTTGGGATTCAGGCCTTGTGAAGGTGCTGCTGCTGGCCAGAGGGCGTGAACAGCAGTGAGGCCCATTTTTACAAAGGCGTCTGGTGGGCACGTTCAGGGAAGCCAACCACGTGCTTTGGATTCTGTTGAACAGCAGGCACAGGTACTCTCTTGCGTCCCAGAGAGAAGGGGTCACACCTGAGTTTTGGGGCCATCGCTGTGGATGCTGCCCAGAGCCATTGCCCAAATGTAATGGAAAACCAGTCTCCAGGGCTCCTTCCGAGTGGGGAAGGCAGAACTAAAGCCCTGGTCTGGAGGAAGGACTGGAGACCACCACGGAGGTGATTTCCCTGTTCCAGGTGATGCTGGTGAAGTCAGAGAACCAGAGGCCCAGAGGATGACCCATTCAGACACTCATGTAGGTGCGCGCGCACGCACACACACACACACACACACACACACACACACACACACACACACACTGCCCAGTGCTTCCCAGTCCTGTCACACATGACCCACATGAATTTCTTCTCCCTGTCTCTCTCTCTCTCTGCCTCTCTCTCTCTCTCTCTCTCTCTGTCTCTCTCTGTCTCTCTCTGTCTCTCTCTGTCTCTCTCTCTCTCTCTCTCTCTCTCTCCCTCTCTCCCTCTCTCTCTCTGTCTCTCTCTCTCTGTCTCTCTCTCTCTGTCTCTCTCTCTCTCTCCCTCTCTCTCTCTCTCTCTCTCTGTCTCTCTCTGTCTCTCTCTCTCTATCTCTCTCTCTCTCCCTCTCTCCCTCTCTCTCTCTCTGTCTCTCTCTCTGTCTCTCTCTCTCTCTCTCTCTCTGTCTTTCTCTCTCTCTCTCTCTCTCTCTCTCTCTCTCTCTCTCTCTCCCCCCCCCTCTCTCTCTCCCTCTCTCTTTCTCTCTCTTTCTCTCTCTGTCTCTGTCTCTGTCTCTGTCTCTGTCTCTGTCTCTCTCTCCTCTCTCTCTCTCCCTCTGTCTCTCCTCTCTCTTTCTCTCTCTGTCTCTGTCTCTGTCTGTCTCTCGTCACAGGGCCTGACTGCACCAAGGGGCTTGTCCAAGCAGCCGGATGAGAAATGCCCCAGATTGTCTCCCCCAAACCCACAGCAGCCGCCATAGAAGGTGTTTCTCCTCTAATTAGGTAGACCCCCCTCTCCCCCCCCACCCCCGCAACATCAGTATTTATTAAGGAAGGGATAGGTAGGTGGGTTAGCAGATTGGTAAGCCCACCTAGAGGTGGGAGGTTCTGGGTTCAAATTCAAGCTCAGACACTTCTTAGCTGGGTGGCCCTGGGCAGGTCACTTAGACCCCATAGCCTCGCCCTTAGCACTCTTCTGCCCTGGAAGCAGCGTGCAGAGTTGCTTCTAGGAGGGACGGGAAGGGGGAATTCTTAGGAAGCCCCAACTAAGTGCCAGCCACCGTGCTTCTCCTGTGGAAGAGGGATGGTGTTCTGTGGCTTGAACCCAGGCTGAGCAGCCCAGGAAACGTGTGGGGAGCCGAGAGCCCCAGCTGCCCCCTCTCTGGACAGCCTTGAGGGATCCCAAAGGCCTGGCTCTGGCTCCCAAAAGCCGGCCTGCTTCAGCCCTCTGTCGGGGCACCCTTGGGGGCCCAGGTCCCTCCAAGGTGTCCAGCGGACCGGCCTGGCCCTCTTCAGACCAGGACTGGAAAGAGGCACCTCCTGGGAACTTGTTCCACTTGCGCTGAGGACATCCTGGAGTGGGTGAAGTTGGCAGGGCCAGGGTGGGGGTGCGCCGAGGAGAGCCGGAGCCTGTGCCCCAGGAGGTCCCCCGCAGGGAGGTCGGGAAGGGCTCCTCTGGGACACGCGGGGCGGGAGCGAGGCTGTGCCCACGGCGACCCGAGCAGGGGATGTTGCAGGCCATGCTCAGCAGCAGGAGGGGAGCCCTCGGGCCACAGGCTGGCACCAGACGGGCACAGAGCAGGGCACTCGGGGGCGCAGCAGGGGGGCCTTTCAAGGGATGGGGTTTGGGGGGTCCCTGTGCCCAGGGCAGCCTTTTGTACCCCTCAGCATAGTGTGTGCCTGTCACAGCAACACCCAGAGGCCGTTTCCTCTGGTTTCTCCTGCTGTGAGCCTGGCATCACTGTTGGCTCCCATGATGTGCCCCCATCGCCCCTCCCCAGCCTGATGGGCCTGGGACAAGGAAAGAGCCTGAGCGGGAGACCAGGAAGGGTCATGGATGCGCTTTATTGCTAGGGGAGCCCCTGCACAGCCGTGCCCACATGCTGGGAGCCTGGAAGGAGCAGGCAAGGGGGCATCCTGCAGGCTGAGCTGGGGCCTGGGGTGGGGGAGGTGCTCGGGGAGGTCTGGAGGGCCGAATGGAGGCCTCCTTTGGGGGTGCTGCTGGGCAGCTGCTGAGGCTCGTGAAGGGGGGAGCAGGGTGGAAAGAGAGCAGAGCCCTGGGTTCAACAGCAGGATTTCTGGCCACAGGAGGTGGAGCAGCAGGAGGGTCTGCAGCAGGTGGGCCGGCAGATGAGGGACACAGAGGAGGTGGGGTGGCAGCAGGAGGGGGCACAGCAGCAGGAGGGGCCACAGCAGCAGGAGGAGGAAGAGTTGGTGCAGCAGGTGGGTTTGCAGGAGAGAGGCACACAGCAGGTGGCTGGTTTGCACACTGGCTGGCAGATGAGGGACACACAGGAGGTGGGACGGCAGCAGGAGCCAAAGCAACAAAGAGAGGAAGTGGTGCAGCAGGTGGGTTTGCAGGAGAGAGGCACACAGCAAGCAGCAGGGCTGCACACTGGCTGGCAGGTGAGGGAAAATCGAGAGGTGAGGTGGCAACAGGTAGTGCTTGGGCAGCAGCAAGGGGCACAGCCACAGCAGCAGGAGGAAGAGGAAGAAGAGGAGGAGGAGGAGGAGGAGGAGGAAGAAGAGGAGGAGGTGGTGCAGCAGGTGGGCTTGCAGGAGAGAGGCACACAGCAGGTGCCTGGGCTGCACACTGGCCGACAGGTGAGGGACACACAGCAGGCAGGCTGGCAGCAGGAGGAGGCTGGGCAGACTGAGGTCACACAGCAGCTGGGCTTGCAGCACAGGGGCACACAGCAGCAGGACTGTATGGGGGCACAGGGACAGGCTTGGCAGCAGGAAGCCCCACAGCCAGTGGACTGGCAGCAGGAGGGGGCACAGACAGCTAGGCAGGGCTGGCAGGAGGTGGGCATGCAGCAGATTGGTCGGCACACAAGGGTGAGGCAGGAGGCAGGAGGGCAGCATGGGGTTGGGCAGCAGGAGGGGCCGCTGCAGCTGCAGGGCTCACAGCAGCTCTCTGGGCAGTCGTCAAGCTGCCAGGAGGAGCCCCCCAGGCATGAGCTGGGCATGCAGACGTTGCTGCTGCGGCTCACATCACTGGAGCAGACAGAGTTGGCGGAGGCTGAGGGCAAGCAGGGCCCAGAGAAACAGCTGTGTGCCATGCTGGGAGCCGCTGGGTGGGGGCTTTGGGCAGCGAAGGGGGAGAGCAGAGGCTGAGTGTCTGGTGCAGGGAAGGGACTGAGCCTGTCGGGGAGGGGCTGCTGGAGAGAGGGTGTCAGAGTGTGTGAGAGTGAGTGAGTGTGAGTGAGGGTATGAGTGAGTATGTGAAGGTCTCCTGGCTGGGGGGCCCTTTATACCTGCCTGCCAGGAGGATGTGCCAAGGGGCACCTGAGTCTTCTTCCCTGTTGTTGTCTAACCGGCACCCGTAGACCCGTCATTATGGATGGAGCCCTCATGGCCCAGGAGGTGTCCATCGGCCACAAACAGCCTCACTCAGGCCTCCACCCCAACGGCTGGGGAGACAGAAGATCATGTCTGGTGGGCAGCAGGGTGCCCCTCTGGCCATAACACAATGTTTCTCCAGAGGATTTTGGCCAAAGAGGGCTGGCAGCTGCCCAGGGCAGAGGATCAGGGGCTGCCCCCATATCAATCCGATTCCCCTGTACTCGCCCGGGGTGGGGGGGTGGATCTTGACCAAAATGGATCTAATCCCAGCCAATCCCGGCCAGCCTTCCCCGTCCCAAGTTCATGGAGTATTGATCTGCTGGGACCCTTCTGGGTGACTCAGAGCCCCGTCTCTGTGTCTGAAGTCCCTGCTCGTGGGGGGGAGGGGAAGCAAAGTCTGAGCTCTCCTCTCCTGTCAAGGAGGCAGCCGGGGCTGCTCTGAGGGCTTCAAGGATGGGGGGTGATGAGGCTTGGAGGAACCCTCCCTGGGGGGTAGGCTGGCCCTCTGAGGTCCATCTGAGCCTGGCCTGGTATCCCTGAGCAGCCAGCCTAGGTCCGAGATCAGTTGGGACAGGCATGTCTCCAAGATCTTTCTGAAGCCCAGGAAGGCAGTGGAACAGGCAGCTCTTTGGGGCTTCCTGGTCCATCCAGAGTTCTAGGCAGGTCCTGAAGCAAAAGAGGGTTCTTGCAGTGGGTGTTTGGCCCCTTGTGTGGCCGGGTTGTGGCGCATTTGAGACCAAGGGGCAGGGATCGGGTTTGGAGAGGCCACCCAATAGCCCGCGTGCTAGTCCAGTCACCAGAGCCAGGGTGGGGAACTCTTAGCAGCTGGGAGGCCCAGGCACAACACTCCGAAAGACAAACACTCCCACTCACTCCCACTCTTGCACAAACTCTAACACATACTCACACAGACTCTCTCACACAAGGACATGCACCTTTTTATGGTGCTTTGGGCCTGCTTTCCAAGTGCTCTCCAGAATGCTTATAGGAGTTCACAGCTCCACCAACAGTGTATGAGTGTCTCAGTTTTTCTATGTCCCCTCGAACACAGATCGTTTTCCTTTTTGGTTGTATTAGCAAGACTGATAGGTCTGATGCAGCACCTGAGTTGTTTTCATCGGCATTTCTCTACTTGGTAGTGATTGGGAGCATTTTTTCATATGACTAAAGAGTGCTTTACTTTCTTTATCTGAGAACTGCCTGATCAGATGCTTTGACCATTTGTCAGTTGAGAAATGCTTTGTATTCTCAATTCAATTCGGTTCTCTGTATATCGGGGAAAGGAGGCCTTTGTCAGACATTTGCTATAGAATCTTTTCCCAATTGGTCATTTCCCTTTGAATCTTGGTGGCCTTGGTTTTATTTCAGTGTAGTCAAAGTTATCTATTTTACATCTCAGAATGTTCTCTAGGTCTTATCTGGACACGTTTCCCTTTGGGCAGAGATGTCACAGGCAAACTAGTCCAAGCTCCTCTCGTTTGTTTATGGAATCACCTTTTATTTCTCAATCTTCTGACCATTTGGACTCCATCTTGGTGTATGGTGTAAGATGCTGGTCTATGCCTAGTTTCCGCCATGCCCTTTTCCAGTTTTCCCAGCAGTTTTTGTCAAATAGTGAGTTCTTCTCAACCAAGCAGGGGTCTTTGGGTTTGTCCAACATCAGGTTACTCTGGCCATTTACTTCTGTAAATGGTAAATGGGGTCTAGTACACTGATCCACTACTCTGTTTCTTAGCCAGTACCAGGTTGTTTTGATGGTTGCTGCTTTCCTTACAGTTTGAGATCCAGGATAGTTAAGCCAGCTTCCTTCATAGTTTTTGCACTAATTCTCTTGATAGTCTTGGCCTTTTCGTCTTCCAGATGAATGTTATTCTTATCTATTCTAGCTTTGTGAACGTTTGGGGATAGTTTCATGAGTTTGGCACTGAAGAGGTAAATGAACTTGGGTCGAATTGTCATGTTTTTTTGAGAGATTGGCCTATAGTTTTTTCTCTGAGTTGAGTTTAGGGTTACCATAATTATGCCATAAAAGGAATTTGGAGGGATTCCTTCTTCCCCTTTTCCCCAAATAGTTTATGTATTATTGGAGCTAATTATTATTTGAATATTTGTTAGAATTTTACTTGTGAATCCATCTTTCCCTGGGGCTTTTTTTCCCCTTCTGGAATTCTTTGATGGCTTCTTCAATTTATTTTCTGTTAATCTGGGCAATTTATATATTTTAAAATATGTATCTGTTTTGCTTAGTTTTCATATTTATTGACATACATTGAGCAATAAAACTCCTAATAATTGCTTTAATTTCCTCTGCACTTGTTGTGAATTTGCTTTTTTCATTTTTAATACCAGTACTTGGTTTTCTTCTTTTTTTGTTCAAATTAACCAACAGTTTTGTCTATTTTATTGATTTTTAAAAATTGGATCAGCCCTTTGTCTTATTATTTCAGTGCTTTTTTTACTTTCAATTTTGTTAATATCTTCTTTGATTTTCAGGATGTCCAATTTGGTCTTTAATTGAGTTTTTTGTTTTAGTTGCACACTCAATTCATTGATCTGCTCTCTTCTTATTTTATTGATATAAATGTTTAGAGATAGGAAATTTTCTTTAAGTATTGCTTTGGCTGAGTCCCAAAATTTTTTGCATATTGTCTCCTTGTTAGTCTCTTTAATGAAATTGTTGATTGTTTCTATCATTTGTTCTTTGACCCACTCATCGTTTAGAATAAGCTTATTTGGTTTCAAATTTTTAGTCTTCTTTTCTGCCATCTTTTGTCGAGTGCAATTTTTATAGCATTATGGTAAGAAAAGGATACATTTACTATTTCTACTTTTCTGCATTTGATTTTGACGTTTTTATGTCTAATCATATAATCAATTTTTAGGAAACTGCCATATCCTCCTGAGAAAAAAAAGTATATTCCTTTCTATTCTCATTTGGTCTTCTCTAGAGGCCTATCAAATCTAACTTTTCTGAAATCCTGTTTGCTTCCTTAATTGCTTTTTTTTGTTTGTTTTATTCATCTAATTCTGAGAAGGGAAGGTTAATGTCCACTACTAATGCTATTTTATTGGGATTTGTTGGGATTCTGATTTTTAATCCACTCTTCTGTCTGCTTCTCTTTAATAGGTGAGTTCTTCCCATTCACATCTGCAGTTATGATTACTATATGTTCATCTCCATCTTGTTTTCCCCTTATTTATCCTTCTCTTCTTCTCCTTTCAACCTTTCCTGTTTCACAAATGCTTTTGCTTCTAATTACAACCTCCTCTGGTTCACCCTCCCTTATGTCCATTTTCCCTTTTCTTATTCTTCCTCCCCTTTTTACTTTTCTTTAGGGTAAGGCAGATTTCTATAGCTAACAGAGTATGAATGTTATGACATTTGGTTTTTCTTTTTTTTACATTATTTTTTAAAAATCCTTACCTTCTGTCTTAGTATAAGTTCCAAGACAGAAGAGCAGTAATGGTTAGGCAATTAGAGTTAAGTGACTTCAACTCCAGATCTCCTGTCTCCAGGACTAGCTCTCTATCATCTGAGTAGCTGCCCCCATTCCATCATATTCAACTTACTCCCTGCTATCTGTCTATGTGTGTTCCTATTCACTGGCCCAGTAGTGATAAAATTCTTAAATATCTTCTGTAATGTTAAGTATCTTAGGTACTTTGTACTTTAGGTACTTCAAGTATCAGACAGCTCAAGTATATTAGTTATCACTTTATATAGTAATACAATCAATTTAACCCTATTGTTATCTTAAGTACTCTAAGAATCCCTTATATCACAGATATTTTAAGTGCCCTTCTTTTCATTTTCCCATGCAGAAGAGTGGTTAGTTTAACCCCATTGGGTTATTTGTTTTCTTTTCTATTTACCTCTTGAGTATCAAATTTGTTCATCAGATTTTTTTTCAGCTTTGTTTGTTTAATCAGGAATGTTTAGAAGTCTTTTATTTCATTAAATGTGCACTTCTTCTTTTGGAGTATTATGCTTGGCTTTCCTGGGTAGATGATTCTCAGCTATGGTCCTAGATCCTTTGTCTTGCAGAATATAACATTCCATACCATTTGGTCATTTAATGTAGAAGCTGCTGGATCTTGTGCAATCCTAACTGGCTCCTTGATATCTGAATATTTTTGTCTGTCTTACCGCAGTATTTTCCCCTTGGCCTGGGAGTTTTGGAATTTGTCTTGATATTTTCCATTTTGTGCTCTCTTTCAGGAGGTGACCAGTGGATTCTTTCTGTTTCGATTTTGCCTTCTTATTTATGAATGCCAGGGCAGTTCTCTCTGATAAGCTCTTGGAATATGGTGTCAAGGCTCTTTTTAAAATCATAACTTTTAGGTAGTTCAATGATTCTTAAGTTATCTCTCCTGGATCTGTTTTCTGGGTCAGTGAGATATTTTGGACTTTCTTTTTTTGTTCTTTTGAATTTTATTGTTTTGTTTTTTCCTGCTATCTTATGGAGTCATTAGCTTTCATTTGTCCAATTCCAATTTTTAGAAAGCCACTTTCTTGAGGTTTTGTGCTTCATTTTTTAGGTTTCTCATTTCCTTTCAAACTTCTTCTGCCTCTCTTATTTGTTTTGTGATCCTCTATTCAAGTTTTCCTAGGAAATCATTTTGGGCACGGCATTCTTTCACATTTACCTTTGGGGCTTGTTATAAGGAAAGGTTAAGTAGGAAAGTGTGTAAGTTTGCGAAGGAGAGTGACATGAGACCAGCAGGAAGATTCTGGAACTTTGAAGGAAGGGTTAGACTGGAACAGAGGCGATTAGCTCTCTCTGGAGGCATCTGGAGAGAGTGGCTGATCCTAGCCTTATTCCTGACCTGCTTGCTGCTTTGTGTGCTGTATTTCATCGCAGCAGAACCTGGTATCCTG
The DNA here is from genome assembly GCF_027887165.1 of Monodelphis domestica. NCBI lineage: Eukaryota > Metazoa > Chordata > Mammalia > Didelphimorphia > Didelphidae > Monodelphis > Monodelphis domestica. The sequence continues at coordinate 543,617,921 of NC_077228.1, forward strand.
ACCAGCTGTCTGAAGTGATTGTGAGACCAGGCCCAGGTCCTTCTGAGGGCCCTATCAAGCTTACACAGACCAGTACCTTACTACCATCTCGGGCGAGGGGGGGGGGGTTTAGTTGTAACTTAGCAAGGACAGGGACTGGGGATTTTCTAGGAAGTGAGGAGAGGATCAGTAGGACAACAGTCTCTATAAGAGACATTCAATCCCTGGGGTATTAGTTAGAAAAATTAGCTTGGGGGTTATCCCATGACCTTCTAGCCTATGCTCTTTAATTAAGCCTACTTTCCCATTTCACGGAGTGGTCTCGGTGTGACCTCAGAGTGTCTGTTAGCCTTTCAACCCACAGTCAACCTACCGACACTGGCCCAATTCAATCCTTCCTATCCCATCCCCTAATGCCACGCTTACTGGCCTTGCCCGTGTCCATTTTGGCGTGGCTCTCTTCTTCTAGGCCTGTGTTTTGGTCTTCCCTTTGGGGGGATGGTTTTCTGTGGTCAGGCTTTTTCTTTGTCTTTTGCTCATTTTGCAGGATTCTTTCCTGAGCTGTTTCTACTCCATATCAGTTCTACTTCTGCTGTTGAGGGAGGCCAGTCCCTGAGTTCTCCCAAAGTGAATGGAAGCCTCACAAGTTGGTCAGGGCTTCTGATGGGCCATTTCTGAACCCTCTGGGCTGGGAGTTAGAGGGAGCTCATGGGGCAGCTGGGAGTGCCTGAGCCCTTCAAGCTGGAAGGAACCCAGGCTAAGAGACTGATCATCCCACGAAAACACCCAGGAGGAAGGGTGAGCTGAGGGATGGAGACTAGTCACCATCTGCAAAGCTTCCGTCTGCTCATTTGTCCATTCACTAGTCACATCACCTGTCCAGGGGCCTGCTTGACTCACACACTCTTCCCTGATCCTGGTGGGAAAGTCCTTGCACTGCTGCCCCCTTTCCACGCTCATCACTCAAATGGCTCCTGCTAAGCAGCGTCCTCTCCCTGCCTTTCTGGACCTTTTCCAGAAGAGTGACTGACAGGGTCCTGGATCCAGGGCCCAAGCGCTTGGCTTGCCTAGTGCCCTCCATCCAAAAGCCTTTGTTTAGCAATGGAATGAATTGGGCTGCCACCTAGGGAGGTGGAGCTTGGAAGTGTGCCGGAAGTGGAAAAAGCCATGGATTCAAATTTTACAGTCAAAGGGATAATCAGAGATCAACCCCTCATGTCACCGATTAGGGACGGGACCAGGAGATTGAGGATCAAGGTTAGAAGGTGAGTCTGATGGGTTTTCCACATCCAGCAGCCAAGATGGCAGAGTAAGGAATGCTCTGAGCTCACCCCAAACCACCTCCAAACAACCACACACAAAACGCCACCTCAGGACAAACCTTGGAGTGGCAGAACCAGCAGAAGACAGTGTGAAGCAGGTTGTCAGCCAAAGAAAACAGAGGGACAGGTGGAAGGACTCATCTTGCTCGGTGGGGTAACAGGACAGACCAAGGGAACTGGCAGAAGGAGGAGAGCCCAGTGCAAGCACCAACGGGAACCCCCAGTGGAAGGGGAAAGTCAGCACTTGGGCCACCAGTGGGAGCCGGCAGCTGAGGAGCAGAACCCAGCTCACCCCACCACCGGCTAGATGAGTCCCTGAGGCAGTGGTTGCTCCAGCTTTCAAGCTTCCAGGAGTGACCTTATGGGAGGGGATGTTCCTAAACACTCGTTTAGGAGCCCCAACCAGTGAATTTCTTCTTAACGATCAGCCAGCAGACTCAGTTGCTAAGCAAAGGCTTTCAATCCATTTTCATTGTGTGGATGGTAGTGACAAAGCAGCCCCCCTAATCCCCGGCTCCCAGCCTCCCATAGTGAGTCTAAGAGAGAAGAGTGGGCCCAGCCCCCCCCTCCATGCCCACAACGAGTGCCAACTCCCAGCCCTGCTGGCTTCCCTCTCATTTGCTGTGTCCTGCTGTCAGGGATGGAGGGGCTGCCCTGCTGCCTTTCCTGACCTCGAGCTTCCTTGGCTAGGCCGGCCAGGCAGCCCACTGAGCAGCTCCCCTAGGCAGCCTCTGTGAGGTTAGACGGGCTCCATACGTGTCTGTGGGCGCCCGACCCTTTAGCCCCCAAACACCGTCAGCTCCTACTGGCCCCCCTTTTCTGGATTTGTGGCACAGGAACGCCGTGGAGGCGCAGCCTCTGGGGACAAGAAGCCCCACACGGAGCCCTGCCCCCCCCCCATTCCTCCAGTGCCAGCCTTCCCTCCACTTAATGTGCCCTGGGATGGGTCCTCACATGTGCGTGTATGAGAGACGGACAGACAGAGCGAGCTCCCCGTGTCACCTAGGCTGCAAGTATAATAGCTCCTTATGGGGCCAGATCCACAACGGAAGCACTCTGAAGGCCGGCCCTGCCCTGCTTGTCTGGCCTGGAGCCCTTCAGCCCTCCTTCCGCAGCCTGCTGGCCTTTGCTTCCAGGGTCTCCCTCTTCATCTCTTCCAGCCCCCCCCCCCCACCCCCTGGCTTCTCCCTCCCCCTTCGGAGGCGTTTGTGAGCTTCTGGCCTGTGTCTAGGAGCTCCCACAGTGCTGCTCCCATGATTCCTAGGAGGAGCCCCTCTAGACATCACAGCAATGGCATGTGTGGGATGGCAGGAAGGCTCTGGAGCTGGGGCACCTGGGCCCACAGGATGGAGCCCTTCCTGCACAGCCCTGGGGCCATTCCTCCCTGCTCCGCCCCTGCCCTTCCTGGGGAATCCGGTGTGGCCCGAGTCACTTCACTCTCCCACCAGTGGCCTTCAACAGAGCTGGCACTGCCTCCATCTTCTGCCTCCCTGCATCATCGGGGCCTCCTCGTTGGGGCTCTGGACCTTTCTCTGGCTGCCCGCCACCCCTCCTTGGAGGCCCTCCCTCCTCCCTCCTCTCTCCTCCCTCTTCCCTCCTTCCTTCCTTCCCTCTTTCCTTCCCTCCTTCCCTTTTTTCCTCCCTCCCTTCCTCCCTCCCACCCTTCCTCTCACCCTCACCTTCCCTTCCTCCCGGCCTCCCTGCCTCCTCCAGGAAGCCTTGCCGGATCCCTCAGTGCCAGGGGCTCCTCACAGCGGCCTTGTCTAATGCTTCGTCCCCAGAGCCCGCATTGTTGGCCTGAGACTTCCTCCCGTCCCTCCTCCCTGGCTAGAGTGGAAGCTCGTGGAGGGCAGGGCCTGGGCGCACAGCAAGGCTCCTCTCTGGTTGTCGTCGTTCCAACGTCTCGGTCTGTTGGACAGGGTTCTGCCATGGTTGGGGCTTCTCTGGTGGGGCTCAGGTGACTGGCACAGGGTCACACAGTCAGTGCGTGTCTGCGGAGGTCTTCCTGACTGCAGGCCCAGGGCTCTATCCGCTGTGCTGCCCAGCAAACATGGCATTCCTCATAGCGGGGCACCGTCTCCCTCCCCCATGCTTGCCTGGCTGCCCACAACATTGGAGCCCAGTAAGTGGTTGTTGACTGACCCGATTGTGTGTGGGCCCAGAAATCACTGAGTTCCAGCTGCCTCCTGGCCATGCAGGCGGGCTGGCCGGTGCTCCGGCAGGCCCATTTTCTGTCTGCTCAGCCCGGCTCTGCCCGTGATCAGCCGCCCCCAGGGTGGCTGCCAGGAAGGCTGGAGGAAGCCGGTCACCAACCTTTCCTGGCAGCTGGGCCAGCTCAGACCCTTTGCCAGGGCCCTCCTCAGGCCTGGGCCACGTGCCTCTGCTCCTCCAGGCTCCTCCCCCCGGGGCCCAGGCTGCTATGTGAGGCGGGCAAAGACGTCTAGGGTGTCGGGGCGGCAGCGGCTGCCTCAGTCTCCCTTGGTCCCAGCTGCAAGCTGTCCCCATCTCCCTCCCACGTAGCCTCCTCGGGTGGGCAGCCCTGGTGGAAGGAAAACCGCCCTCATGCCAGTCCCTGCCAAGAGGCCAAGATGGGAGTGTCTAGGGAGCTGCCCGAGCCCTGGCAGTCCCCAGAGCATCGGGGTGGGGGCTGGCTCCGAGGCAGGGGTCCCTCCCCCACCCGGGGGCACTGTCTGGCCTCTGCTCCTTTCAGCCTCCCCAGGCAGGCCGTTCCTCGCTGGCCTGACCCTCACATCCAGCTGGGAGCTTCCCCTGGTTCTTGCCTCTGCCTGGGCAGCCCTTCTAGCCCGTGGAGGCCCCTCCCAAGCGTAGCCTTTCTCTGGGACAAGCTTCAGCAGTTCCTTTGCCCCGACCTGGCCGGGATGGGGCTCGTACTCGCCCCCCTGCTCCCTGGGCTCGAGTGTTGGCCAGAAGGGGGCTTTGAGGAGAAGCCTAGCTTGGGAGGGAAGGAAGGGGATATGCAGTGATTAGGCCCCTACCACAACTCAGTTTGGCAGTGAGGCCCTTATCATTCCCACTTCCCAGACGGGGAAACTGAGGCCCAGAGAAGTGCAGGGATTTGCCCAGGGTCACACACCTCACAAGTGAAGTCACATCCAGGCCCAGTGCTCTAACCATTGGGCTGCCGGCTACCTCCTGGAGCCAGGAAGCCCCAGGACCAGTCCCCTCCCCTGCTCTGGATACATTGCCCCGCTGCCCTCCCCTGAGCTCAGGATGAAGGTGACCAGCAGGGAAGGAGGCTGCCAGGGCAGAGGCAGCGAATACCCCAGGAGGACGTGGAGGGGCCGGGGAGGAGGAGGCGCCAACAGGCCCAAGAAGAAACCTCCTCCTCAGGATCAGGCATGCTGGGCGCCAGGACGGATGGGCCGCTGGGAAGTGGGTGTGCCCACCCCTGCCCGTGAGCCTCCGATCGCACTTCCTGGCACCATGCTGGCTGCGGGGAGCCAGGGAGGCCAGGTGTGAGTGGCAGGGAGGGCGCTGCCAGCCCTTTATCAGAGGATCAGGAGGCGCCTCACCCAGTTTGCCCCGAGGCGGCCACTTCAGAAGCTTCTAAGAATAAACCCTCATTACTTGTCCCACGTGCGTGCCAGGAGGCTGGGCCGGAGCTGCCGACCGAGCTCTTGGGCTCTCAGCCTGGTGGCTCCGCCAGGGCACAGGCCTCTCTCCCCTTGGTGCCCACATTATGCCCGGGCAGGGCGGGGCAATCCATCAATTGGCCAACAGTTTGAAGAAATCCATCCATCGGCTCCGTGCGGCCCAGCCTGTTCCCAGAGTTCCACTGGCTGGCTTCTACCTCCTCGGCTCACAGGCGCCCCCACGCTCTCGGGCACAGAAGGGCCCCCGAGGCTGCCTCCTCCCCTTGGCCCCTCACTTTGGCCCTGGCCAAGTGTCCCCCGGCCTCTGCCCAGAGCCCCGAAGGGCCTCCAGAGGCCACCCCCTGAGCCATCCCTGCGGGCCTCCAATCACACCTGCCTGCACCCGGCCCCTCGGCTGGGAAGGGACACGTGCCCCGCCCAGATGTGCACGCACACACATACACCCACACGCACACACCCACACAGTGCATGCACACACATGCACACACATGCACAGACACACACATACACACAGACACCCACACAGTGCATGCACACATGCACACATGTGCAGACACATGCACACACATACGTACACGCACACACAGACACCCACACACATGCAGACACACATACACACATGCACAGTCACACACGTGCACACACACAAGTGCTCAATAAACTCAATACGTCTTGGGCCCGGAGAGCCGTGGCTGCGGCGGCTCTGGAGGATGGGCTCAGTAGTGCACGGCCCCCGCTTGGCGCCTGTCTTCGAGGGGCCGCCGTTCCCCTGGGGCTGTGCCCGGCTGGGTCTGCTGAGGGGCCTCTGGGAACACGGCCCTCGGTCTTGCCCACAGATCTCCGGCCCTTAGACATGCTCTCGGAGGTCGTCCCCTCGGGTGGGCTGCGCATGATTCAGGCGCGCGGAGCCCGGGGCTTCCAGCTGTCTGCCGTGGCCAACACCCGCCTTCTGAGCTTCCCGGCCTCCAGGATCTTCCTACACTGTGACCTCTTTCCAGAAGAATTTTCCATCGTCGTCACCCTGAAGGTCCTCAGCCTCCCAGCCAAGGTCCGTGTGTGCCAGTCTGGGGCCAGCTGGGGGCGGTGGGGGGTTCGCGTCTGCAGGGGCCGTAGGGAGGGCCTCCATGCCAGCGGTCTCCTGAGGTCGGAGCAGGGCCCCCCCACATCCCTGCAGGAGCAGCCCTGAAGGGGGCCTCCCAGGACCCCCCACGGCAGACCAGGCCCTACCTTGGGCCACGTGGCGGGCAGAGCCTGGCTGTGGACTTCCCGAGGGGCTGCAATCTGCACCTGTGAGGGTGCCACCTCCACGCTGGCACCACTGGTCCCAATGCCAGCTGCTGTGCACACAGCACTGGAACGGGGGGAGTCATGGGTATCGGGGTAGGGGACAGTCGAGCAGTCCTGATGCATGAAGCTAAGGGAGAGAAAGGGAAGCCCAGAGTCAGAAGGATCTAGAAATGACTGAGGCAAATGTTGGTAAACCGACTTCATGGATCCCACGCAAGCCTGGGTGGCCGGGACTAGAGCGCCTGTCTTTGGCCCTTCGTTCCCGCACTTCCAGGCTCCTCCCTGGGCCTGGGCTCCCCCTGGCGCCCCTAACAGGCTGCAGAGGGCAGGCAGTGCGGTCCAGTGGAAAGAGCTCAGGACTCGCAGGCAGGGCTCCTGGGCTCCCTTTTTTTTCCACCCCCAGAGGGGGTGGGAAGGGCAGCTGGCAGCCCGGACCCCTCCTTTGGCCATTTGGGCTGGCCATCACCCAGCCCGCTCTTTGCAGAAGAACGAATACATCTTCGCGGTGGTGGAGGACCACAGCGACACGCTGCTGCTGGGGCTACGCTACTCGCCCGACAAGCTGCACTTTGTCTTCCTGAGCCGGGAGCCGTCTGGCAGCTGGCAGACCCGAGTGACCTTCCAGGATGTCCCTCTGACGGACGACCGCTGGCACACGCTGGTCCTGGCCGTGTCCGAAGGCTCCTTCTCACTCACGGCGGACTGCAGCGTGCCCACGGACGTGTAGGTGCCAGCGTGGCGCTGCTGCCTGTTTCTCCAGCCTGCCTTCTTCCCTCTCCTCCCCCGAGGGGGGGTCCCAGGCCCCTCCCACTCCCAGGAGGAAGGAGAAGAGGTCCTGGGCACTTCCTCTCTGGGCAGCTCATGTGGCTGGAAGGGAATGCTTGGACTGGAAGCAGCAGAGCCAGCCAACTCCCTAATTCAGGCTTGTGAAGGGCCAGAGCGCCAGGCTGAGAGCAGGGCACCTCCAGGGCAGGCTAGTGGCCTGGGGATCGGCCATCACTTCCCACAGTACTTGGGGCACAAGGAAGCCCAGGGCATGCAGGGGTGGGGGGCAGCTCTGCCCTCCTGTGCCAGGCCTTGCCCTCCAGAGATCCCAAAGACACAACATTCTCGGGAACTCTGGTTAGGATCAGAATTGTTCCGCCCTGAGCAGTAATCCTCTGACGTAGGGGTGGCCAGAAAGGTCCTGCACCTCCCCCCACCATAGGCCGTCTCCTGCTTTCAGGATGGTCGACACGCCGTTCCCAGTATCGCTGAGCATGGAGGGATCCAGGTTTTTCATTGGGAGTCGGCGGAGAGAGAAGGGCATCTTCACTGTGAGTGCAGGAAGCCAAAGCAGCCCTCCTTCCCCCCTCCTCCCAGGGGGTCTGTGCCTAGGAGGTAACCTCCTGGGTCAGAGGGGAAGTGGACAACAGCTGGGAGGGGAGGCTGTTTAGACAAATGCTTCTTGGCTGCTCCATAACTGAGGCCAGCCTAGGCAGAAAGGGTAGCCTTGGAGGAGGGGGCCACAGAGCCCTCTGCCGCCACACTGAGCCTAGTCTTGTGCCTCCCAACTGTTTGCCCAGGCCCCTTGGCTATCCCTAACAATATGAAGGTGCTTCAGAGAACATTGGGAGCGCCTGGACTCTGTCAGGAAGACCTCAGTTCGAATCCTGCATAGACATTTATTCAAATCCTGTGTGACCTTGCCCAAATCACATCACTCTCTGGGCCTTGGTGATCTCTAAGGGCCCCTTGAGTCTGACCTTGTGACCTTAGGGCCTTCCCTCTCTTTGAAGTCCTTCCTCCTTGTAAAATGCCAATGGCCATAGGAAGGAGTTCAAGAGAATGGGAGCAGGCCTCCAAACCCGGGCTGCCGGGATTGGCTCTAAGCTAATGATTTTTGCTTTTTTAAAAAAACCCATCATTTGTGGAAACTCCAGACAAGTCGGGCTTTGTCCCCCTCCTTGCCCTTTGCCCAGGCTGGATGGCAGCATTGCCCACAGATTGGGCTTTCCCCTGGCACCTCTCCCTCTTTCCCCAGGGCTTGTTGAGGCAGCTGGTTCTGCTTCCAGGCTCCGATGCCACCTCCCAGATTTGCCCAAGCAGGAACGCTCAGCTGGCCGTGCTGTCCATCCCCTCAGTCCTGCAAGACCTCACAGGGTCGCCAGCCGACAGGGTGCTTCATTATCCTTATGGTGAGTGCTCTTCCCAAGGGTCACTGTGCTGCCTGAGCACTTCAGGGCCCGCGTGGACCTCCGAGAGGGCTTTGGACTGCGTCTCTGGGGCTCACTCAGGCAGATCTTACAGCTCCAACAGCCTCAGGCTCCGGGCTGTGCAAGACTGAGATGGCTCCGGGACCCGATGGCAAAGGCAGGATGGCCCGAGCCCTCAGTGGGCACCAGACAGGCCTTGGTGGGAGCTCCAAGTTCCCCTGGGCTCACCTGGGATGGGGCCAAGGAAAAGGGAGGGGTGGAGGTGAGGTAGTGAGGGCAGAGGAGGAGGTTTCGGCTCTCGGAGAGGGATACTGAGGCAGGCTGAGGGGGTGTAAGATGTTGCTGGAGCATGACAGCCCCTTCCTCCACCCTGCTCAGAGCCCATCTAGGACGGCACCCAGTTCTTAGAGGAGGGATGGGGGAGGCCTGGCACAGGGCCACAGGACGAAGCACTGGGGATGCTTAGCCTGGAGAAGAGGAGGAGAGCAGCAAAGGAAGGGAGGAGGCGGCGGCTGCTGCTGCCTTGTGGCGAGCCGAGGCCGGCTTCCTCTTACCAGGAGCCCTTCGGTCACAGGCCAGGCAGCCACACGCTTCCGGGCCACACCTCAGACCCTTAAGGCTGGTGTTGTTCAATGGGAGTCCCTTGGGCAGCGCCCAGGCCTTTGGAGGTGAAGGGGGGTCACTGGGCCCCAGAGGCCAGGGTGGGAGCACCTAGTAAGAGGAGGGAGGAAGAGGAAGAAGAGGCCTAGCTGATGGCCAGAGCACAGGACGGGACCCTCTGCCTGCAAGCTGACTCAGCGAACAGCATCTCCTGGGAAAGGCGAGGCTCCCAGAGGTCACCTTATTTGTCTGAGGCAGGATTTGCAACCAGAGCTTGGCAGCACCCGGCAGACTTCCCGGGGTCAGAGCCCACCAATGCCCAAATGCCCTCCTTGATTCCCCTCCCCCGGCCTAGACGAGCGGGAAGGGAACGTGCTCTTCATTCTTTCGGTCCTGTGTTCAGAAGCTGACCTGAAAGTGTCCTTGGGGCCTCGGCCTCAGTGCACCCAGATGGAAGATGCCCGATTCTGGCTCGATGTCTCTCGGAGGGGTCTCTACCTGTGCGTCGCCAATGAGTGGATAGCCATGATAGAAGGTGACCGAGGCGGCTTGTTGGCTTGTTTCTGGGGAAATGCTGCAGCCTCGGGGACCCAGAGGCTCCAGAAGGGTCTAGGTGAATGTGGGGGGGACCGCAGTCTTGATCTGAACTCGTCACCTCCAGGGCAGGAACCCCCCCCCCCCCATTCCTGTCCAGCTGCACCCAGAGCCAGCTCAGGGGCTGAGGAATCCAGTAGGCAGTGACCTGGAAGCCCTTTGCAAATCTTTACTTATGGCTCTGGGTTCTAATCTGGCATGACTGCCAGGAGTCTACAGGAAATGAAGCACGTCCGTCACCCCACCCTGCAAGCCCTTTGCTTGGGAGCCTTCCTTGTTTCCCCCAGAAGCCGAGGATGGCTCCTCTTGCTCCTGGAGGGTTGCCGGGGGGGGAGAGGAAGGGTGGCCCTGGTGTGCACCACCGCGCACCCATGTCCCTCGCACACCCAGAGAAGCAAGTTGAGCTCCCTCTCCTCCCCCATCCCTTTTGGGGGAGGGGGCATGGACAGGTTGGCCGCCCCATTTCCTCCCCCGAGCTCTTTGCCCCTCTCATGGCCTGAAGTAGGAGGCTGCTTCCCTCCCTAATACCTTCTTCCAGAGATCGCTGTTGTTTGGGCTCATCCAAATGGGTGTCCCCCGATTCCCTGGGACTCCTCGGGCTAGCTCCCCCACCCCGAAGGCCCCTCGCCTCGCCTCGCCTCACCCTCTCCTGCCTTCCCAGCTGCCCCCTGGGGGCTGGCAGAGCTTGCCTGTTGGCCCTGTGGGGGATCCCCGCCGACTTGTTTCTGCTTCTGTCGCAAGCCAAAGTGAAGCTGGACTACGTGGAGGAGCACCAGAGGCTGGCCACGCTCTCCGAGACCCTGGGCATCGAGGTGTTCACCATCCCCCACGTGGGGCTGCTTGCCGCCGCAGCCAATCGCCAGGCCACGTCCACCGTCTACAAGTGGGTGGACGGCAAGTTCGTTTCTTATCAGAACCTGCCGACTCAGCAAGCCCAGGCGTGGAAACATTTCACCATTGGAAAAAAGGTAAGAAAGATGGCGCCAGGCAGCTTCCCAGGGCTCGGCTCCCTCCGCGGAGCCACCAGGCAGCTTCCTTGGGGCTGAGGGCCCCCTGCGACCCACGACTCCCCAGCTGGACCCGAGGGACCGGCCGTTGGGCTGTGGGCCACGACCCGAGGCCTCACCCGTCCCCGTGACTCGGAGCTCTGGGGCAGCGAGCTGGGGAGGGGGTCCAGCATCCGATCTTGGGCCACTTGGGCCAAAGAGCCGTCCCAAGCTTCCTGTCTTTGCGGAACTTCCTTCACCCTCGGTGAAGGTCCCGGGGATTCCCTCTCCTCTGTGCTTGCCGTCTCTAGACGGCATTCTGGGATTCGACAGGAATGTGCAAAGGAAGCAGAACAGGTTTCACCCCCACGAAATCAAACGTGTTGGAAATGCCTTTGTTGTCTATCTGCCCTCCATCTAGTCCGGGAATCTTGCCAGGAGAATGACACAGCTGGGTCTCGGGGGTGTGAGCTCGCCCCGTATGGGAATACGGCACTAGAGAGAGCGATCGGGCTTCAAGGGGCCTGCGGAAGCTCGCGCCGCTCTTCATTCCATTTTGTTTCTAAGAACGAACAAGTATGGCCACCCAAAGCCTGCTAGTAAATAGGCCAATCTCCAGGTTGGCCACGTGCAGAAATGTGCGTCTCCTCCTGAGCTGAGGTGCTGCTGTCCACCAGGAAGCAGGGGCTCTCTTTCTGGGTCCCCTGGAATCCGGTTGGTTATTGCGTCCATCGCGTCTTTGGGTCTTTCCAAAACAGTCTGTAAGTCGCTTGCTTTGCTCTGCACCGGCCTTCCTGGATTTCACCAAAAGCCTCCCCTCATTTCTTCCAGTTCCTGTGTTCTGTCCCATTCATATGCCATCTTCCAATGTGTGGCCATTCCCCGGCAGCCAGGTCCTCCCTCGGAGTCCTGGCTTTGCCTCTTTGCTCTCTTGGGGGAAGAGCAGTCTGCCAAGGAGGGAAGCGCGTCCCAAAGGCTTTCCCAAATGGCCGGAGCCCCTCTCCGCCAGCCTCAGGCCTCTGCTTTCTTGTTTTGCTTTGGTTTGGTTTGTCTAGGTCTAAGAGAGGTAGTTTGGGGCCTCCCAAGATGAGAGCTCCATCGTCTCTCTCTGCTCTGCAGGGAGTGGGGAAAGGAAGGCATGCTTCAGCCAGAGGGACGGTTTCCCGCCAACCCTTCGGCCTCTGGACATTCCAGGAGATTGTCAGGAGCAGAGAAGGCTTCCAGGCCCTGCCTTCACCCGCGTTTCTAGTGTGCGCCCTTTAGACTGCCCCCATGGCAGGGACCCAGGAGACCTGCACCACCGCCGAGCTGACAGGAGACTGAGAAATGAGGGGCCACTTGTTGGCCCTTCCTGGGTGTCCTCTGGTGGCCCCAGTGTTCCAGCGGGCTGGGCCCCCTTTCTGGGAGCGAGAGGCGGGCGGCCTGGAGAAGGACCAGAAGCAGTCACCCTGGGATGCTCCAGAGTGACCTGGTAGCGGGTGCTGGGCTGGACAGGAAGGGGCTTGTGCCAGAGGACTCCCTCTCAGAGCAGCGGTCACTGGGGCGGCCACCGGCCTCACGGGCTGACCCTCAGGGTCGGGGCATTCCCTATCCCATGGGAAATGGCGGTGAGTGGAGGGGCGGCCCCACAAAGACCAGGGATAAAGCTGGGAGCTCCACCTGGCCTATCCCAGAGAAGAGCAGGGGGTGCCGGGCTGTGCAGTGACTTGTCCAGGGCCCCACATCCAGGCTGTTTCCGAGACAGGACTTGCACTCACCTCCTCCAGGCTCTAAGGTCAGCTCTCTAGAAACAGGGTTGGAGGAAACTGTAAAAGAACAGGCTCGGTTCAATGTTCTACCTCAGAGAAATGATCGATACAGGGGGATCGGAAAGGCATGTGAAGAAGAGCCAGAGCTGTTAGTGGACCTCAAGCTTGACCCTGGGGGGGGGGGGCGGAGCAGCCAATGAGACCTCAGTGGAAGCCGAATATGGAGAGCCATGGAAAGCCTCGACCTCCTATCACAGTATCGGGCTCAGTCAGGCCCCATCATGGGTCTGAGGCTCATCTTCATGGCTAAGGAAATGGAGGCCGGAAAAGCTAAATAAGAGGTTCAGGGTCAGCCACACAAAGGCAGTGGCAGGATTCGAAACCAGGACTCTGAGCTCCAGAAAAACCTAGCCAGGATGAGAATGGCCCAGGGGGGCCAGGAGGAGGGGCTCCAAGGGCTGGCAAATGTGTCCTGCTGTCTGCCCGAGCCTCCTTCCTGCCCTCCTTCTTCCTCCGGTCCCCGAGCAGGTGGGCCTCTTCCCATCCGGGAGGAGGCTGGCGCCCTGCCGCCGGGGGGCCTCCATGGGCCTGCCCGTCCCGCAGGGATTACTCGCCTGGCGGCCCTCCCCTGGCAGCCCGGTGCCGTCATGGGCGCTCTTCTTCCCCCGCAGCCCCTTCCCTTCTGGGCAGATTGGGGGTTCCGGACCGAGGCGGCTCCCCACTGCGCGCTCCATCCCTGGCCGGCGCGTTCCAGGTGCGGGTTCTCCGCCCTGCGCTCAGCGCTGTCATCTCTGGCCGCCCCCAGGCTCCCTCGGGCGGCGTCCTCTGCGCCCACATGATGCCCAGAAATGCACCTGGCCGGGCCGGGCCATCTGGGCCTTCTCCAGGCTCTCCCGAGTCTGCCTCCTCCCCCGGGCCCGTCCTCTGCCACAGGAGGCCGGCAGGGTTTGCCATCTCCATTTTAGGATGAAAGACTGAGTGGAGACACATCCCTGCAGGGGCCAGAGAAGCAGGAGGTCCTGGGTTTGAATCCAGCCTCGAGCACTTCCTCCCCGGGGATGCCACTTAGCCGGCTGCGCAGCTCTCCTGCAGGGGACGGGCTGTCAGCTGAAGGCCCGGCTAACAGAGCTGCCAACCTGGCTTGTGCTTTTGCTTGCACGGGCCGGGGCCGGGGTCGGGCTCCTCTCTGCTAGTTCCCCTGGGGGTGGGCGGTACCAGGACGCCAAGGACCCACCTCCAGTGGTGGCACGCCATTGGCACCGGCCCAGCCCCACGGAAGGGTGAGGCCGTGGGAAGGGAGGCATCCGATGGGCACTGGGGAGCCAGCGAAGGGCTTTGAGCAGGAGAGGGGAGCGCCTGGCCCTGTGTCCCTTGGCACAGATGTGGATGACCGGCTGAGCAGAGGGATCCCTTGGCAAGGCTCTGTGTGTGCGGGGGGTGGGACACCGGGATGGTCTGTTTTACTGGGAGGAAACTGAGTCAGAGACACAGACGGGGCCATTGAGCAGGAAGCAGGGCCTTAAAGCGAGGCTCTGGGCCAGCTCCTGGTGTGAGGCGGGACTTCTCGGGAGGGGGAGACCCCCAGGCATCCGAGGCATCCTGGGAGAGCCCGAGCGGAGCAGATGGCAGAAGAGAGCGACAGGCAGGCAATGGCTGGCGGCAGGCCTGGAGGGGAAGAAGGCTGTGGGGCCCCGGGGCCCCGCCTGCTGGCTCCAGAGGGTCTGAGGACCCAGGGGTGGCCCACAGGCCAGACAGACATCTGGCGGCTGGATGGAACCCCTGCCACGGCTAGGCCTTGCGCTGACCTTCTACCCTTTGGCCTGAGGCCTCTGACTGTGCTGATCACCACCGGCTCCAGGTCCTCGAGGAGCAAGAGAAGGAGGGAGAGAGGGAGAGAGAGAGAGACAGAGAGAGAGAGAGAGAGACAGAGAGAGAGAGAGAGAGACAGAGAGAGACAGAGAGAGAGGAGGAGAGGGAGGAGAAGAGGGAGAGAGGGAGAGAGAGAGAGACAGAGAGAGAGAGACAGAGAGAGAGACAGAGAGAGACAGAGAGAGACAGAGAGAGAGAGAGAGAGACAGAGAGAGAGAGACAGAGAGAGAGACAGAGAGAGACAGAGACAGAGAGAGAGAGAGAGAGACAGAGAGAGAGAGAGAGAGAGAGACAGAGAGAGAGAGAGACAGAGAGAGACAGAGAGAGAGAGAGAGACAGAGAGAGACAGAGAGAGACAGAGAGAGACAGAGAGAGAGAGAGAGACAGAGAGAGAGAGACAGAGACAGAGAGAGACAGAGAGAGAGAGAGAGACAGAGAGAGACAGAGAGAGAGAGAGAGAGAGAGACAGAGAGAGAGAGAGAGAGACAGAGAGAGAGAGAGAGAGACAGAGAGAGACAGAGAGAGAGGAGGAGAGGGAGGAGAAGAGGAGAGAGGGAGAGAGAGAGAGACAGAGAGAGAGAGACAGAGAGAGAGAGAGAGAGACAGAGAGAGAGAGAGAGAGACAGAGAGAGACAGAGAGAGAGGAGGAGAGGAGGAGAAGAGGGAGAGAGGGAGAGAGAGAGAGACAGAGAGAGAGACAGAGAGAGAGACAGAGAGAGACAGAGAGAGACAGAGAGAGAGAGAGAGAGACAGAGAGAGAGAGACAGAGAGAGAGACAGAGAGAGACAGAGACAGAGAGAGAGAGAGAGAGACAGAGAGAGAGAGAGAGACAGAGAGAGAGAGAGACAGAGAGAGACAGAGAGAGAGAGAGAGACAGAGAGAGAGAGACAGAGAGAGAGAGAGAGAGAGAGAGACAGAGAGAGACAGAGAGACAGGGAGAGAGACAGAGACAGAGAGAGGGAGAGAGAGACAGAGAGAGAGAGAGAGAGAGAGAGAGAGACAGAGAGAGAGAGAGACAGAGAGAGACAGAGAGAGAGGAGAGAGACAGAGAGAGAGAGACAGAGAGAGAGACAGAGAGAGACAGAGAGAGACAGAGAGAGAGAGAGAGAGACAGAGAGAGAGAGACAGAGAGAGAGACAGAGAGAGACAGAGACAGAGAGAGAGAGAGAGAGACAGAGAGAGAGAGAGAGAGAGAGACAGAGAGAGAGAGAGACAGAGAGAGACAGAGAGAGAGAGAGAGACAGAGAGAGACAGAGAGAGACAGAGAGAGACAGAGAGAGAGAGAGACAGAGAGAGAGAGACAGAGACAGAGAGAGACAGAGAGAGAGAGAGAGAGACAGAGAGAGACAGAGAGAGAGAGAGAGAGAGACAGAGAGAGAGAGAGAGACAGAGAGAGAGAGAGAGAGACAGAGAGAGAGAGAGAGAGACAGAGAGAGAGAGAGAGACAGAGAGAGAGAGAGAGAGACAGAGAGAGAGAGAGAGAGAGACAGAGAGAGAGAGAGAGAGAGAGAGAGACAGAGGGAGAGAGAGAGAGACAGAGAGAGAGAGAGAGACAGAGAGAGAGAGAGAGAGAGACAGAGAGGAGAGAGAGAGAGAGAGAGAGAGACAGAGGGAGAGACAGAGAGAGAGAGAGAGAGAGAGAGACAGAGGGAGAGACAGAGAGAGAGAGAGAGAGAGAGAGACAGAGAGAGACAGAGAGAGACAGAGAGAGACAGAGAGAGAGGAGAGAGACAGAGAGAGACAGAGAGAGACAGAGAGAGAGAGAGACAGAGAGAGACAGAGAGAGACAGAGAGAGAGAGAGACAGAGAGAGAGAGAGACAGAGAGAGACAGAGAGAGACAGAGAGAGACAGAGAGAGACAGAGAGAGAGAGAGAGAGAGACAGAGAGAGACAGAGAGAGAGACAGAGAGAGACAGAGAGAGAGACAGAGAGAGAGAGAGGGAGAGACAGAGAGAGACAGAGAGAGACAGAGAGAGACAGAGAGAGAGAGAGAGAGAGAGAGAGGGAGAGACAGAGAGAGACAGAGAGAGACAGAGAGAGAGAGGAGAGAGAGAGAGAGACAGACAGACAGAGACAGAGAGGGAGAGAGACGGACGGGCCGAGGCGGGGAGGTGGCGTTTGGGCGCCCTCAGCTCCCTCTGGGAAGCCCTTGAACAGCTGGGCCTCTTGGCTTCTACTCTGAGGGCTGAAAGCGTGCCGGAGGCCTCCCGGCCGCCGTTGCACCTGCTGGGCCCCTTCCGGATGCTGTGTTGGGGCAGGCCGGCGCGGGGGTGGCCAAGGCCCCTGAGCGGGTCCCAGCTCGTCCTGCCCTGCCGGGGGCTTTTCGCTGCCATCACTGGCTCTCCGGAGGCGGCCCCCAAACCACTGCTCGGGCTTGCTCTGGCTCTGGGGCTCCCACGTGCGTGTGAGACCCTGAGAAGGGGGAGGCCGCCTGACCCAGGTGTGCTCAGGGTGGGCTTCCTGGTGGAGGTGGTCTGTGAGCGGCGCCTCTGGGGGGAGCTCAGGCCGCCGCGCTCTGCCGCCCGCTTGCAGGTCTTCCTGGCGGTGGCCAACTTGGAGCCGGAGGAGAAGGGGCAGCAGGAGTTCTCGGTCATCTACAAGTGGAGTCACCGGAAGCTCAAGTTCGTGGCCTACCAGAGCATCGTCACCCACAGCGCCAGGGACTGGGAGGCCTTCGAGATCGAGGGCGAGTCCTTCCTGGCCGTGGCCAACCACCGAGAAGGTAGAGGAGGCCGGAGACGGGCCCCGCCCTCTGCTTGGCACTTCACAGAGCATCGTGTCGGGTCCTCGCCGCACCCCTAGGTGCTATTGGTATCCCCATTTTACAGGGGAGGCAACTGAGGCCAAAGGAACTCCAGGACAGCACCCGGGGCTCTCGGAGCCTCCTAGCTGCCCTCTCTTCCTATAGACGAGGTCCAGGCACTGCTGGAGGCCCTCGAGGGGGCCTGTGGAAGAGGGGTCAACACTAGCCCGTCCTGGCCTCCGAACCTTGCTAAGGGCTGCTCTGAGGGTGGGAGTGGTTTCAGGCAGAGGCTGGGGGTCAGCTCCAGCCGGCCAGGGGGCACAGAGGTAAAGGGAAGCTTGTCCTGCCCTCAGGGGCCTTCTCTCGGGGAGGCTCTAAGCCAAGGCAACCAGAAGAGGAGGGCTAGAATACTGGCAGGGTGGGAGGACATCCTGGAGGAGGTGTCGTAGGGGCAGAGGAGGGGGCGTGGCCAGGAGTCATCGGGGCCTCTTCTCCTCCCTCCAGGGGACAACCACAACATCAACAGCGTCATCTACAAGTGGAACCCCAGGTCGGGGCTCTTCGAAGCGAACCAGACCATCGCGACGTCGGGCGCCTACGACTGGGAGTTCTTCACCGCCGGCCCCTACTCGTTCCTGGTGGTGGCCAACACGTTCAATGGCACGTCGACCAGGGTGTTCTCTCACGCCTACGTGTGGCTCGTGGGGGCCTTCCGGCTCTTCCAGTCTTTCCCGGTAAGCACCGGGCGGGGGTGGCCACGGCACGGAGAGGCCACGGGGCCTCCCCGCTCGGCATCTCCTCCCGCACGAGGGGACGGATGGGGGCGCCTTCTCTGTGGCCTCCCGGAGGCCGTGAGGAGCCGCGGTGGGGGAGAGCATCCGAGCTGCAGATTCGGGGAATCTGGTTGTCTTCAGCTTTGAGGCTCGTCTGGCTCTGGAGCCCGACTACGAGCTGGTCCCTGCGACAGGCTCTGGGGCTACAGCCCCTGGCCACAAGTAAAGCACCTACTATGCGCCAGAGGTCACCCAGCCTCATCTAATGGAGACAGCACCGGCGGACAGACAGCTGCAGAGCTGAAGGAGCCGGCCACTAGGGGAAGCTCCAGCACATAGTAGGTGCATTTCACATGGTTGCAGACTGACGGATTCAGGCAGGAGGCGGCCCTTGAATGTGGGAAATAAAGCCAGAGCGGCTCGTGAAGGAGCCCCCTCCATGCTTCTGCCTGACAGATCCCAGCAGGACATTTTGGGAAACCTGCGCTGGTCTAAGGAGTGGAGGCAAGGACCCGAGTTCAAGTTTTGGCCCTGCGGGGAGCTTCAGAAAATCTCTTTCCCACAGGGACTCCACTTCCTCATCGGCTCATTGGGGGAGGGGTGCCCGCCTCGGAAGGGCGTCTCATCCCACCCGCGAATGCCTGGGCAGGGCTGAGGCTGGCTCAGACGAGGGGAGCTCAATGGGGACCCCCGGCGAGTCCTGGGCGTTCCACTCGGGCCGTGTCGGGCTGCCCATCGTCAGGCCCGGGCGGGCAGAGCCGCCGACCTCCGGGGGTCCTCGCGGGCCTTGGCGCCGGGAAGGGGCTGCTCGGGGCTTCCTGGGATCGCCAACGAGCCGGAGGAAGCGCCGGGCTCTGTCGAGGGGCCCCGGGAGGCGGGTGCCTCCTCCGTTCCGTTGCCCGCGGCCCAGACCCAGCAGGGCCTTCTCCTTCCTCCGGGATGTTCCGACTCTCGCAGTCAGAAGACCCGAGTTCAAGTCCCACCTCCCCCACCTGCCACTCATGTGCGGACACGGCAGCCCCCGAGAAGCTCTGGCCCATTCGCTCGCGATGGCACCCAAGGGCGACTCTCTCCGTGGCCGGTCCCCCGTGGGGGCTGCACTTGCCGCAGCTTTGGCGCCTTCTTTAAGGAAGGGGCCTCGCAGCTTCGTCCCTCCTCCGGAAGCTCCCAAAAGGAGGCTCGGAGGGTCCGGCTGTGCCAGGCCGAGGCTGGCTGAGGCTCCGTGCGCGGGGAGGGAGGAGCCCCGCCCCCGGGAGGCTGTGCGCAGACTCAGAGCAGGAGGCAGGAAGGCCGGTGGGTGCCGCCCCTCCTCCAAAGCCCTGGCTCCGCCCCAGGCCCTGCCTCCTCGGCGGCCCCGGGCCGGAGAGGGCTCCTGAGCCTGAATGGGCCCGAGCTCGCTGTCCGCGGGACTGTACACTTGAGGAAACTGAGGCAAAGGGCCCCCAGCCAGGGAGAGTCCACGGTTCGGGGAGGGCAGGGAGCCCGGGGATGGACCGTGCGGCTCCGGAACGGGGCCCAGAGAGAACGGGCTGCTCTAGAGTCCGAGGGAGGCCCGAGGAGTGTCCGCGGCCTCCCGGGACCTGGAAATGGGGGCACCCCGGCGGCTGCCGATGGAAGCGGGGGGAGACCCGGCCGGCGGCCCCGCCCCCCTGGGCTGACACCACGCCGGTGCCCGCTGCGCCCCGCCCCGCCCCGCCGGCCTCAGGAGGAAGCGGCCGGCCGTGTGGCACGGCAGGGCAGCCTCGGCCCAGGCGGGCGTCTCGCTCCCTGTGGAGCCCCGAAGGCCGAAGGCGTCCCTGGGGGACTGCAGGCTCCCGGAGACGGTCCCTCCCTCCCCCGCGCAGCTGCAGGCCTTGGCTCGAGCCTGCGTGCTGGAAGCTGGTCTGGGCGCCCGCCTCATCCGTTCTCTGTTGGGACACTGTCAGGGCGGGAGCGGCCGGGCCGGGGCAGCCAGGCCCCGAGGGGCGCCTCCCTCCCCGGCCCCCAGGCTCGAGCGGCTCAGCCCCTCCTTCCCAGGCCCTCTCTGGCCCCGTGTGCCCAGCCGTCCTCTCCTGCGCCGCGGCGACCGTCCCAGCTCCGCCTCTCTGTCTGCCCCCTGCAGGAACCCCAGCCAGTGACTCCGAGCTGGGCAGTGCAGGGCGAAGCCTGGGGCTGCCCTTCTGTTTAGGGCCTGG
Organism: Monodelphis domestica; assembly: GCF_027887165.1. Classification (NCBI taxonomy): domain Eukaryota; kingdom Metazoa; phylum Chordata; class Mammalia; order Didelphimorphia; family Didelphidae; genus Monodelphis; species Monodelphis domestica. The sequence continues at coordinate 543,637,805 of NC_077228.1, forward strand.
AGGGGACAGGCTGGCCCGGCTCGAGGCCTCAGTTTACTGGCCTTTCGAATGGGCCTGCGGCCACAGAGCTGGGCAGGACCGTTGGGAAGGAGGGCCACAGGGCAGAGCCAGAAGCCTGTCTGGGGCTGAGGGGGAGGAGGAGGAGGAGAGAGGAAGAAGCTGGCCCAAAGGGCTGCCGGAGGAGGCCCCGGCCAGCCGGCCCCTCCCGTGCCCTCTGGGCTGCTGCTTTCGGGCCTGGTGACGGGCCAGGCAATGGCGGAAGGCAGCCAGTGTCTGAGGTGGCATTTGAACTCGGCCCCCGGACCCAGGCTGGGCGCTCCATCCATGGAGCCAACCAGCTTCTTTTGCTGGGCTTTTCTTCACCTCAGTTTGCCCAGCTTTAAAATGGGGAGAAGGGGGGGCCGCTGGGTAGCTCAGTGGATGGAGAGCCAGGTCTAGAGATGGAAGGTCCTGGGTCCTGGGTTCAAATGTGACCTCAGACACTACCCAGCTGTGTGACCCTGGGCAAGTCCCTTAACCCCCATTGCCTAGCCCTGACCACTCTTCTGCCTGGGAGCCAGTGCATAGTAGTGACTCCGAGACGGAAGGTGAGGAGCTAAAAATAAATAAATTAATTAATTAATAGAATGGGGAGAGCCCTTTCCTGTCCAAGGTGCTGCCTGGCCAGCATCCAGGTTCGGGCTCTCAGGGAGATTCTCCATGCCGGGGCCTGAATCTGCGGGCAGCAGCGCCCTCTAGTGGCCGGTAGGCCTGGCCACCGCAGCGGGGCCTCTCCTAACTTCCTTCTAGCCTTCCTGGGCTCGGCAGCAGGGGGGGACTCTGAGGAGGAGCCTGAGGTCCGGGGGGGCCACCTCCCTGAAACTCTGGGCCTCCTCTATCTCTGGAGGCCCCGAGGGGGCGTCCTTCCTCTTGCTGCTTCTGCTGACCTACCCTGGGAAGGGAGGACAGGGGCCGGGCGACCGGCCAGCCTCTGCCCCTCCTCAGGCCTCCCCTTGGAAGGCTCCTGCCGCCCTGAGCCTTTCAGTCTTCTCCCCACTTTACCCTAGACCTTCGGGGCCACTGACTGGGAAGTCTTCCACATCGGGGAGCGCCTCTTCCTGGCCGTGGCCAACAGTCACAGCTACGACAGCGACACTCGAACCCAGAACAACTCCTACGCCATCAACTCCGTCATCTACGAGCTCAACGTCACCGCCCAGATGTTTGTCAAGTTCCAAGACATCCCCACCTACAGGCAGGTGCCCACTAGGCCGTGGGACGGGGCCCCGAAGCTGCCAGGCCCCAGGTGGGGTGAGCCCTAGGCTAGACCCATTCTCCTGGCCATGAGGAAGTCCACGGAGGCGATGTGGCCCCAGGTGACAGGGCACCCGAGGGGGAGGCCCTGGAGAAGGGGCCAGGCGGGCCCACAGGACCCCAGAGTGGTGGGCGGCTGTGGGGCCTCCTGGAAGCCCCCCACTCACTCAGCTGTCTCCCTTCTCTTGGCAGCGCCCTCGACTGGGAGTTTTTCTCCGTGGGAGAAGACAACTTCCTGGTGGTTGCCAACTCCTTTGACGGGGAGTCCTTCTCAGTGAACAGCATCATCTACAGGTCAGGCCCAGGTAGACCACTGCACACACTCCCACTCTCACACACTCACTCCTAACTCATACTCTCTCTCCCACACAGACACATACACACTCTTACATACTCACACACACAGACTACTCTTATATGAACATACAAACTCTCAGACACACTCATCCTCTTTTACTTTTACACACATACTCACACACACACAAACTCAGACACACTTAAATGCTGATGCACACAGACATATACTTACACTCACAGACTACTCTTATATGTACACACACACTCACAAACTCTCAGACACACATGCACTCTTACACTCACACACATACATTTTTATTCTCACACACATACTCTTACACACACTTGCACAAACTCTCAGACACACTCACATACACTCTTACACTCGCACACACTCATACATACTTTTCTTCTTACACACATACTCACATTCTTACACACACTTACAAACTCTCAGACATACTCACATACACTCTTACACTCGCAGACACACTCATACTAACACACTTTTATTCTTACACACATGCTCACACAAACTCTCAGACACACTCACATACATTCTTACACTCAGACACACCCATGCTTTTATTCTTACACACATACTCACACTCGTACACACTCACACAAACTCTCACAGTCACATACACTCTTACACTCACAGACACACATACTTTTATTCTTACATACTCACACACTCACAAACCCAGACACACTCAAATGCTGACATACACACAGACATATACACACACTCACAAATTACTCTTATACGTACACACACACTCACAAACTCGCAGACAAACTCACATACACTCTTACACTCAGACACACTCATACTCACACATACTTTTATTCTTACATACTCACACTCTTACACACACTCGCACATACACTTACACTCACAGACACACTCATACTCACACTCTTACACACTCACGCAAACTCTCAGACACACTCACACACTCTTACACTCACAGATACACTCATACTCACACATACTTTTGTTCTTACATACTCACACTTACACACTTACAAACTCTCAGACACACTCACATACACTCTTACACTCACAGACACACTTATACTCACACATACTTTTGTTCTTACACTCACACTCTTACATACACTTACAAACTCTCAGACATACTCACATACACTCTTACACTCACAGACACACTCATACTCTCACACACTTTTATTCTTACACACACTCAAACTCTCAGACACACTCCCATACACTCTTACACTCACAGACACACTCATACTCACACATACTTTTATTCTTACATACTCACAAACTCAGACACACTCAAATGCTGACATACACACAGACATACACAGTCACAGACTACTCTTATACGTACACACACACTCACAAACTCTCAGACACTCACATACACTCTTACACACATACACTGTTATTCTCACACACATACTCTTACACACACTTGCACAAACTCTCAGACACACTCACATACACTCTTAACACTCACAGACACACTCATACTCACACACATACTTTTATTCTTAAACACTCACACAAACTCTCAGACACACTCACATACACTCTTAACACCCACAGACACACTCATACTCACACTTACACACACAAGCACAAACTCTCAGACACACTCACATACACTCTTACACTCACAGACACACTCATACTCACACGTACTTTTATTCTTATATACTCACACATGTGTAAACTCTCAGACACACTCACATACACTCTTACACTCATACACACATACTCACACTCTTATACACACTCACAAAACTCTCAGACACACTCACATACACTCTTACACTCACAGACACACTCATACTCACACTCTTACACACACTCACACAACCTCTCAGACACACTCACATACACTCTTACACTCGCAGACACATTCATACTCACACTCTTACACACACTTGCACAAACTCAGACACACTCACATACACGCTTACACTCACAGACACACTCATACTCACACACATACTTTTATTCTTACACACATACACTCTTACACACCCTCACACAAACTCAGACACACTCAACATACACTCTTACACTCACAGACCAAATCAAAAACCAGATACACAAAGCCAAAGTGGGCAGCAAAAATGCCGATTCTTGTGGGGGCTGAAGCCTCGGTACCTGGGCCGGGGGCTCCCAGAAGCCCAGGGACAAGGGCTTGAGGCCTGCAGCCCGCAGCCTCCCCACCCCGCCCTCCCCTGCGCCGGCCGGTCCCACCCCCTCCCCGTCCGAGGCTCAGCCCTGGAGGGAGCTTCGCTCTCCGGGTCTTCAGGCTCGACCTTCCCTGCTGCCAGCAAACCCGCTAGGAGCGAAGGCCCCTCCTGCCTCCCTTCCGGGCCAGCCCCGTTGGGAGCAAGCCTGGCCCCAGCCTTCTTCTCTCGGCCTCTGGGCTTCCTGGGTTCCCCCTCTTCCAGTCTCCTGGGATGGGCCCCGGGGCTCGTCCCGCCTCAGACCTGGAGGCATCTCGCCCCAGAGGGAGCCCCGGCCTGGCCCGGCCTCTCTTCCAGGCTCAAGTCCTGTCTCTGCTTCTCCAGGGGCCTGTCGCTGGGGTGCTTCTTGGGCCCTTCGTCTCTCAGGAAAGGCTCCCCACCCTCCCAGCCTTCCTGGCTGGGGTTTCTCCCCCCTGTGGCCTCTGATCAGTCAAACACAAGTCAACAGGCCTCACTAGTCACTCCCCTCCTCAAGAAGCTTCCCTAACTCCCAGTTGCTATCCCAGTAGGATAAAGTGGGAATCCTCTGCTTGACTCTTAGCAGGTGGTTTCTGTGGCGTGGGCAGAGCCAACCCTCCCTGGGGCGGCCCCTTCTCTGCTCTCCTCCCCTGAAGTCAGCAGGGAAGCAGTTGGCATAGAATGGCCTGATCAGGCACCTCCTGTGCCCGCCGCCATGCCAGGCTGGGCCTTGGGGCTCCAGAGGCATGCTGGGAGGGGCCCACGGGGCAGGGCCTGACCCCCCTCCCCCCTCTGGTAGGTGGCAAGGCTTCGAAGGCTTCGTGGCAGCGCACCGGCTCCCAACGTTTGGCTGCAGGGACTGGGAAGCCTTCAACACCAGTGCCGGGGCCTACCTCATGTATTCCAGTGCCAAAGAGCCGCTGTCCAGGGTGCTGAGGCTGAAAACAAGCTGAGGCCCAGCCGCACCGGATCTGCTCCGGCCCCCTCCAGGCTCTGGGTCTCCCGAGCCCCCCCCCCCCCCAGGTGGTGCTCTCTTCGGTCTTCCCCCAGGCGGGCCACTTCCGGCTTCCCAGGCCCCTCTGGGTGGGGGCCAGAAAGGGGGGCTCTCTGAGCTGTAGGCTCGGCCCTAGGGCGGAATGGCCTGGGCGGGGTCTCTGGCCTCCAGACCCGGGCAGCTGACAGACTGGCTCCGAAGGCCTTCCATCCCCCTGGAGCTCTAGGGGACTAAAGGGAAGAGGAGCTCCGGGGCTGCCGCCGGCCTCCCTTTGGCCATCCGGAATGTGTCCGGGCGGCAGAACTCTTGGGACGCCCCTTCGGGCTCGGGATCCCAGAGAAGCTGCGCCGCAGCGGGAAGAGAAATGGGCCAACCGCGTTCACTTGGGGTCTCGGCCTCTGCTCGTAGAAAGCCCGGAGGGCCTCCCCGAGGCGGTTACCCGCGTTTTTCTTAACCTCTAGCCCTCCCGCCCGCCTCACGTCCAGTCTTCTGGAAGTCTCTCCTACTGTATCTCCGCAGTTGGGTCGGGGGGGGTCCTCTCCTCAGCCCCCCCCCAGGCTCCCCCCTCGGTGTCTGCCTCCACTTCCTGGTCCTTCCCTTCAAACAGGGGAGCGATGTGTTCAGAGTTACTGTACAATTTCCGGGAGGGAGGCTCGCTTCCGGCGGGCTTCTCCAGGAAACGGGGCATCAGTCTGGGTCCGCGGCTTGCCCCGCCCCCACCCCATTTCTCCCAATAAAGCCTTATGTGCCAAGCGATGGCTTTCCGCGGCCGGACTGTGGAATTCGTGGCGAGGCTCCGCTCCGTGCGGCACCCCGGGGCTCCTGGGCCTGGCCCAGCCACGCGTGGCGGCCCCTCCCCGGGGGGAGCAGAAGGCAGGAGGGCTGGGGAGGGGGAAGGGCTGACCCCCAACGGGCCACAACAAGTCTCCAGCCGCCCCTTTCCGCTGAGCCTCCACACAGGGTGGGCGGGTGCGAGGGGCGGAGCCGCGGGGGCCCTCCGGAATCCCCGCAGAGACGGCAGCTCTCCACCGGCCACTTTGCCCTCTTCGGGCGGAGGCCAGGAGTGCGCAGGGCCCGAGCCGCAGCCGCTCGGCACTGGGCTCACCACTGCCAAGAAGCCGCAAGCACCCTGAGAATAAAGCGCGGCCCGGCGCTACTTGGTGCTCCAAAGGGGGGAGGGGATCTGCCTGCATGGCGGGGCCTAACCGAGGTCGGAGCTTCCAGCCCGGGCTGGGGCCGAGAGTAAGCGAGAAGGGACCAAGAGGAGGCCCGGGGAAGACATTCACAGCAGGGGAGGTTCCCCGGCTCAGGTTCCAGCGCGAAGAAGTGGAAGAGCAGACGGCCAAGGCGCCCCCGGCGGGGCACAGACATGGGGCCCCGCCCAGCCGGAGCTCCGCCCTCCTCCGCAGCTGGGCCGAGCCTGCAGGGGGCGGGCTTCCTCTCCCCTCAGGGACTTCCTCACCTTTGGCAGCGGGAAGGGGGCGGGGCTGAAGCAGGGATGGGCGTGGCGGCCCAGCCCCAGGACAGCAGGCGGCGCAGAGGCTTCTGGGAAATAGGAAGTCAGGAGCACCTCTGGCCGCACCTCCTGCTGCCCCTCCAGGCTTCCCTCTCCAGCCCCAGGCGAGAGTCCGGCTGCCAGCCGAGGGGTAACGAGTTTGGGGAATGGTGGGAAGGGGGCGGAGGCCCGACGTGGGAGGGGGCTCCGCGGAAGCGAGAGCGGGAGAGGTGCTGGAGCAGCGGCCTGTGTGGACCCCAGTGTAGGCGGGGGCGGGGCCTCCTCCGGGAGCCTTTTGGGGGAGGGACCGACTCCTGCCCCGAAGTCTGAGCCGAGCCCGGGATGTGTCTGGCCGGTCCTCCCTGTGGCCGCTGGCCTGCGGGCTCCCCTCCGGGGCCTCCTTTCCCACCCGAACGAGATACTACACTCCCCCCACCCCAGACTCCGGGAGCCCGGCCTCCCTGCCCGAGGACGCCCCTGGGCAGGTCTGGGGGTGTCTGTGGCCTTGGGGCTCCGCAGATCTTAGGCTCTCCTCCTGCCATCCCACTTAGCCCCCTCCGTCCCGTGCCGGCACCCCATCCCGCGGGGGACCCCAGTGGCCATTTCTCCGCAGCTACTTTGGCCGTCCTCGGTTTGGGGCTTACCGAGTCGCTAAGGGAGGGGAGGGGAGAGGGGGGAGGGCTTCTCGGAGGAGGCGGCCTTTTCGAGGCTACAGTTCTGGCTTCCACGTTGTCGCCCTCCCCTTCCCCAGCGGGCCAGCCCTTAGCTCTGGGACTCTGCCGTGTTCTGTGCTGTGAGAGAATAATCAGCTCCGGAGAACTCGGGGGGGGGGGGGTGGGGGGGTCCTGGGCTCTCGCCCACATCTGGCCTCCAGCACTCCAGGCTCTGAGCCTCCTTTGAGTGCCTGCGCGGCCAAGAGCATCCAGTCTGCCCCCGCAGGCCCGCTGCTCCCTGGCCTGCCAATGAAGCGCCTCTTCTGCCCTCTGAGCCTATCCCTCAGGAATGGCTCTGGGAGGTCGGTGAGTGCCGCCTTGTTGTTGTAGAGCCAATAGAGTCACATTCTGCATCTGGTTTGGTTACCAAGACCGGCCTACGATGGGAGTATGAATTCCCCACCTTTAAGGTGACATGAGGTTCCTTACTACGTGTGTGTACAGGGATAATTGGCATTAAAACGTCAGGGTCCCCCCATCACACCGTCAGAAAGATGCTTGGGCAGTTTCCTGTAGGGGAATTTTCACCCTGTGTATAGCATGGACGAGCCCCATTTTTGATGTACTGTTTGGTATTTTGTTGTGTATGTTCTTTTGTCTCAGTTTGAGCACTGTCATTTTCCCCATTTCTATTTCCATAATTGTGATTTCTAAAAGGTTGATTCCTATAGTCATTATAGTTATTTCTATCAGTTCTAACGTTGAGATCTCGATGATCATTATCATAGTCATTTCTATAGTTGTTTCTAAAGTTGTTATTATTTCTTTTTTCGTAGCCAGTTCTTACAGACTATCATTACATGGTCTCTTTTTCCACAGTAAAGGCATGTTATTGATTTATTTGTGGATTCTTGCAAAGGGATTATGGTCTCTCCATGGTTTTTCAGTTTTCTTTTTAACATTTCAATTTCTTTCTGTAAGTCTTCCACTCATTTACTGTTTTCCTCACGTCTTTTTGTATGGCCCGTGTAAACGTAGACTGCTACTCTCCTCAATTCTTCAAGGGCCATAGAGTCCCAGTTCAGGCAGCTAGCTTTAAAGTAGTCTTTTACCACTGAACAACAATTCTTAATGAATTGTCTACGTATTTGTCTAATATCTCTTTCTCTGGATAGATCAGAGTCCATATATATGTTTTCCACATCAATAAGTCTGTCCATAAACTGAAATGGGGTCTCATCTATTTCTTGTTTGGTTCTTTCAAATTTAGACCACGAGTCTGGTCTATCCGAGTATGCTCTCATAGCTGTCAATAATGCCTCTCTGGCCTGATTTAGTTTTGTATAATCTGGTTCAACACTGGGGTTCCAATGTGGATCTTCAGTTGGCCAATAATTTGCTCCCTTATCTTGCTTCTGATTAGCCAAAGAGATGACTTTCTTTTTCTCTCTGTCAGAAATTTTTCTAATAAAGTTTTGACATCTATCCAAGTGGGATCAAAAGTTTTGAATATGTTCTCCAATCTTTTTATAATTAACATTGACTCTTCCTCCAACGAGGGAAGGTCGGGTCTTCCTTGAATTTATTTAAATCCGCAGGACTAAAAGGTGTATGGTGTCTTATAGATACCAAGTTCCCATTGTTATTGGAAGTTGCAACTTCCCTTAAAGTGAATAAACTTCTATCTGAATTTTCTTGTGTTTCTCTCGCTAGGCTTCTTGCTCCAATCTCAATGGGGTAGGTATGAGAAAGGGAAGGGTTGGGCATGCTGAGGGGGCAGGGCTGTTGTCCCATAGTGCCAGAAGGATGAGAGGTAGGAGCAGTATGGGAAATGAATTGGGCAGGGTGGGAAGGAGGGGCAAAGGAAGAAGGGTCAGTAACTGGGGGAAAGGATGCAGAGAGTTTGGGGCAGGAGGCCTGGGCAGGGTGTGAACTTAGGGTTGAGGGGGTGGAGCAGTCAGTATGGGTGGGGGGAGAAATGTTTTGGGTAGTAGTAAATTGGGTGTGGGAGAGGATGGTTTGTGAACTAGGAGCCATATTGTCCAGAGCAGGGTGGGACGGATTCTGATAATGAGGAAGTATGGAGAGATAAGTCACTCCTATTCTGGGATGTTATTGAGTCCCTTTTAATGCTTTTCATAAAAGCTATGAGCTCTCCCATACTTTCTTCTAAAAACTCAAGCCAAATATTTAGTGCCACATTTTGTTGAGTAGTAAAAGTAACAGTTGGTCAGTTTGACTGGGAAATGGGTTTTTCAAGGGGAGACTGACCTGAATCTCTTATCTAATTCTCTAGCTTAGGTATGGTATTTTCTAGTTTCTCTTAGAGAAAAATAGACACAATATTACAGCTCCAAAAATAAAAATCCCAACAAGGAGCAGTGAGGAGTATAGCCATTGCCATACATACACAGGGATTATGAAATAGACAAAGAACAATGTTTGTCATTTTACTGAAAAGTCAGTTGTTAATTAAGTTGTGTGCTGGCTGTAGCCACATTTTTTAGGTGTTTGGGTGTGGTCCTTTTAAAAGTTTCAATCCAATTAACTCTTTTGTGTTCAAAGGTCAGAACTAGACAAGGCTAAAACTTCATACAAACACTCTCTCTAGCAGGGCTCCTTTCTCCAGGTTTTTCTCACAGGTACTTAAGAACACTCCAGTCAGTATTGTCAGTGAGGATTGGCTAATTGGGTTGTTTGTTCCCTAAGGCAAGGGAGATTTAGAAACAGCTCTCCCAGCTAGGACCTTAGGGCCCTGTTGCTAAGATGAAAAGAGCTGTGTTCTATCTAATTTAAGGAGGGAAAAGAAAAAAATTTGAACTTACCTTCTACAGCTGATCAAAAAATAGCAATTAAAAGCTGGCTTAGGGATAGTCACAGTAAAGGAAAAGTTTAGGAAATCCTGTTAAGAAGAGTGAGGGTATTTTGTCATAACCAACATGGTCAGCCAAAATTGTTAAAATTCATTGTGGTTGAGACTGATAATATATTAATTAGGTGGTTGCCAGGGATTTAATTTCCAAATCTCAAATGAATTGCTAAAGTAAATTGAATTTATCGTCGTTTATTTACAATAGAATGAACAAGAGAGAACTCTGGCTTCTTCTGATATCAGTTAGAATTTATAAGTCCCAACCAGGGAAAGAGAGTCTCAAGAAGTTGGACCTTTCCTGGAGGCTTCATGCCTCCAGAAAGGTGGGGTCACTAAGTCAGTTTTTCTCTCACCAATGGTGACTGTCTTAAAGAAGTCTGGGTGCTGCTTTCTGGCCACTCCTTCGAGTCAATGCCTGAATCTCCAAACGAATGTCCATCTCCCCTTCAGCTCTGAGTGACTGATCCTTCACTCCAAGCCCTGGTGACTGACTGTTTCACTTCAGTCTTTTTTTCCCTCTATTTAAAGACCTTTTTCTCTTGTGTCACCTCTAAATTTTCACATCTACCAATCACAGCAGACGCTTTTCTCCAGGACTGCCCACTCTTTAGTTCTCACCTTCTTGGTTAGATTATATCTTTTTTGGGTTACTTAACACCTCTTTTGTTAAATTCACCTTTTATAGTTACTTAACTCCTTTTTGTGATTAATTCACCTTTTGTAGTTACTTAAAACCTCTTTTGTATTTAAAATCTAAAAATAGATTGTAGCTTATAATTCTAGCTTCACTATAAAGTAAGAGCTAAGTACCTTCATTGTTACAATCAGGAGATAGCTAAATCCAGTCTTCACATGTCCTTTTATACCTCTGCTTGCTGGTGTTTTTAATAAGAATCGTGTTTTGTTTTGTCAAAGGCTCTTTCTGCATCTATTGAGATAATTGTGTGATTTCTGTTAGTTTGATTATTGATCAGGTCCATTATGCTGATGGTTTTCTTAAACTCAAATCAGCCTGTAATTCCTGGTATGAATCTCACCTGGTCATAGTGAATAATGCTTGTGACATATTGCTATAGTGTCCTTGGTAGTATTTTATTTAAGATTTTTGCATCAACTTTTGTTAAGGAAATTGGACTATAATTTTCTCTGTTTTTGCTTTCAAATAGCATCCTATTTTTATAAAAAAAAAAAGTTTGGTAGGACTCCTTCCTTGCCTATTTTGCCAAATAGTTTATATACTACTGACATTCATTGTTCTTTAAATTTTTGATAGAATCTATTTGTGAATCCATGAATCCTGTGAATTTTTTCTTAGGTAGTTCTTTGATGGCTTGTGCAATTTCTTTTTTCTGAAATATGTAAAGGTAAATTTTAGGGTTGTGACTTAATCTGAATTTAATTGGTCACCAGGGGAAATCCCAAATAAAATACCCAAGTCAGTTTGGAAATTTTATTGTGGTTTAATTAATATAGAGGGGAGGAATTAAGAAGAAGAGAGAGAGGGAAAGGGTATAGGATTTCTCTGGCCTAGCCTGTGCCAGGGGGGAGTTTCAAAGACCTCCCCCACAAGATCTATTCAGAAAATTAGAGGCTTCCTAAGAGGATAGTGTTTTGGAAGGTAAAGGAGAAAGAAATCAGCCTAAACTCCGAGAGAACTCAGAGAAGACACCTCATCTGAACTAGGTTATTAAGCTTCCCCCAGTACTGTATCAAGGACACTCACTGCCAAACCTGGACAATAACTGCCACCATGCCAAGACACCAAGACACTCAGCACGCTGGCACCAGCCACCTCTCCACGCAAATAGGCCGAGAGAGGAAGTGACATGAAATATATAGACCATTCTTTTACATCACTTCCTGCGTCTCACATATACCAATGGTAGCTTAAGCTTGTCTTAGGACAGCCCAGAGGTCTGTCAGTTGTTTCTGATTTGTCATTTGCTAGCACATGTCTGTCATAGGCCATCCTACTCAATACTTAATCCTTAAGTAGGGGTGTAGACATTCCTGTTTTGTTAGACTAAGCAGGGTGGAGTAAATCTAAAATTCACAGATAGGATTATTTAAGTATTCTGTTTCCTATTTTGTTCATCTGGGAAATTTTTATTTTTGTAAATGTTCATTCTTTGATCTAGATTTTCAGATTTAGTGCCATATAACTGGGCCAAATAGCCCCCAAGGATTGCTTTAATTTCATCTTCACTAGAGGTAAAGTTGCCTTTTCATTTTTGATACTGGTAATTTGATTCTCTACTTTTTAATTAAATTAATCAATGCTCTATTTTTTTTTCATAAAACTGAATCCTAGTCTTATGAATAGTTCACTAGTTCCTTTACTTTCAGTTTTAGTAATTTATCCTTTGATTTTTTTGGATTTCCAATTTAGTCTTTAATTGGGGGTTTTAATTTTGTTCTTTTTTATTTTTTTAATTGCATGCTGTAATATTTATAGGGAAAGCTGGGTGGATATGAAGAACTAATTGTTATGTTGTAACTTTGCACTATACTTCTGACCTCTGCTGTTTGTATGGTTGGACCAATTAAAATTTCTTGATTTAATTCATTTCCTGACATCTTTATTTACACTTGAGTCTGTAGTGTCTTCCTGTTTTTTGGAATATGAATTTAAACCAAAGCTATATGTTAGTTCATATACTTTGACTTGATCAAACCTCCCCCCTCCATTCAGAATGTTGACTTCATGGAAGTTTCTTGAACCCGTGGCCATCATGGCAATTGTTGTGCCCTGCATTCCATTTATGGTTTCAAATCTAACTGATGTTACATTTTCAATATTTTGAATATGGTTGTCAATATCAACTGTATTTTTAGCTCCATTACCCTTTAGATTTGAAATTTCTAAGTTGTATTGTATATGGTAAAAAATTTCTGCTTCTGGATTCAAGTTAGATATTTTCTCTAAGGAAGTCTGCATGAAACAGCTTTTTGAATTTCTAATTAGTCCAAGTGGGGGTTTATCTATGTCTGTGAGATTATTTACATTGCATCTAGCTCCTAAAGATATATCTGCAATAGTAACCTTAGTCTGTGTATTCACATGCCGGAAATTGAAATTTTGTTTCTTTGTTTCTTTCATCAACTTATGATTTTGTTTATATAAGTCTATGAATTTTCTTTCTCCCCTTTTCAATCCCTGAACCCATTCTGCACTCAAAGAAATTTTCTAGATATGTTTTGATCTGTTCTTTGCATTTCTATTGACTGGTTCATATGCATCTTCTGTATGAATCTCCAATATATTTTTTCATCTCTGCTATCATATATTTGATCTCTTGTTCTATCTCCTTAATTTGTCTCTGCTTTTCACCTATGTTTTGATTTTATTCTTCATCATAAATTCTCATCAACCCTATAAATTCATTTTTAGGTACCACCCATATAATTTCTTTTCCCTCTTTATCTTTAGGTTTCACTCCTGTAAGTACCTTATTAAGTATCACACTCTACCGTTCCTTTCTCCCATGCCCTTTCTTATTTTCAAGTATTTAAAAATCCTGGCTTCAGGATGAATGCCTTCCCTTTGTCACAACCTCTGAATATTTAGGCTTTGTCCCTGTCTTTATAGCCAGTTTCATGCTTCCAAGGCCTGGAATTTCTTTATCCTTAAGATTACAGTGCTCACAGCATCTGTTAGTTTTTCATCTATAATATGTTCTTCCCTTAGTTTTGTTGTTTTTATTTTGTTCATACTTTTTCTTTAAATAGCAATCTTTCACTATGTGGCCCACTCTATGGCATAAAAAAAAACCATTTTTTAATCTCTGTATAATGTCTCTGTTGCTGGTATGAGGGTCTAGAGTATGTTTTAATTGTTTGCAGATGTTAAATTTCTTCAATTATTTTTCTTAAGAGATTCCTTGGTGTTCTATAATTTTTGTTTTAACTCTTGTTTTTCTCATTCTTGTTCCTTATGATTTTCATATAGGTATGTAGCAGCATCTCTAAGTTCATTAATTGTTATACTATCATGCTTGGGAAAATAATTCCTGAAAAAGTTTTTCAGATGGGAGTTATAACCTCTCAGGGATTGTCTCCTGACATGAGGCACAGATTCTAGTGAATCTCGGTTCAGCCAATCTATTAATAAATGTTGCCATATGTTATTCTTTTTTCTTGATTCAACTGGTCAAATTTGCTCCAAGCAATGGGCTTAGAACAAAATGACTTTATTTCCCGCAGGAAATCTTCCCTGCATTTCCTAAGGTATTCCAAGCTTGTTGGGTTTGTAAAACCGAAATCATCCCTTACCTCTACTGTAGGCCAACTTGTCAGGGAAGTGTCTTGTCTGGTTTTATCTACAAACTGCCTATGCTCATGAGGGCTAAATACTTCAGATAAAAGAAGGTCTATATCTTCAAATTGGGTTCAAATATCTTGAAGGTTCTTTTCAGCTGTTTAAGGGCCCTATATGACTCAGAGAGAAAATTTGGGAATCCGCATTTGATAGAGTCCAATTCCTGGGTCGAAAACAGTTTGTGTACCTTTGATTGAATAGCACCAACTGTATCTGTCTCTTAATGGTAGAATTTTCTGGGTTTCTGTATCATTCTTATCTTTTCCCTCTACCCCATTCTTATCTTGGTCTTTTGTTTTCTTATCTTTGTTCTTATTCTCTGCATCTGCACTACTTTTTGTCTTTTTTTTTCTTTTCTCTTCCTTGATCTGTCCTTTTCTCTGTTTTTCTAAGTATTCAGCACACATCTTTTTAACTAGTTGCTCCAAGGTGTCATCCAGCATTAAAATCTGAGCTGCCTTCTTAGGTGTAAAAAACTCGAGAATTTTTCTGATATAGGCAAAGGTTTGAATGGCTGCCATGGTAAATACAAAAAATTGTGTGACCATTTGCCACACAACTGTGTTATCAGTAAAAGGCCTCAATGTCATGAATGTGGTTGAGTTGGCTATAAGACCTATAGTATTCATTACAAGTCCTGTCATGGTATTATATATAATGTTATATACCCAATAAAATGCAATAATTGCAAGCACTGATGTCCAAAATAGTATTTGCAAAATCATTTTCTGTTTTCATTCCTACTTATTCCTTCCCTGTTTGATCTATATCCAATAGCCTGGGGTGGGTGCAGGTCTTTCCTGGGGTGCCAAATTGTACTAGAGAGGGAAATTGGTGAGATATAATTGGGAAATCAAAAGAAGTTACACCAGGAAGTAGTTAAATGAAAAAAGCTGAATCTTGAGCCCCCTCCATTCTCTACTTTCTGTTTCTTCCTTCCTCCAAGCAACCTAATGGGGTTTTCATCACAGATGGTAAGCTAAATTTCTCTTTTTAATAACAATAATCCTTCAAACTAAATTCTTCAGCTAAAGGATCTTTTATTCTTTTGGGGAGAAGGAAATAAGGATGAGATTGGGAAGAGGGAAGAAGGTTTCCCTATATTTTAAATAGTAATATTGGTTGAAGACTTTGAAATAAGTCTCTTCAAAAAAAGGAAATGAAATATCTTTCTCAGAGGGAAGATGGCAACAACTCTGCCAAGGTCTTTTCTGAGCAAGACTAACTATTCCTTCACAGTAGAAGTAGTAAGGTAATGGCCAGAGAGGAGATGAAGTGGTCTGTCCTCAAACCACCTTAAAGCAGAAGAAGAATGAAGTCCAGGCAGCTGGGGGGAGGGGTCCAATTGTCCCTCCTTCAAACTTCCATGGAACTCTCTCTCTCTCACCTCCCCTAATGATCTGTGTTCCATGTGATTTCTTCCTCTTTGCTCTGCAGATCATGTCTTTTGTCTGTGCCCAAATTTCTTCATTCACACGAATTTATTATACCTTTTATAGCATTGGGGGTGTTTGGGGTATCCATTGAACAAAGGAAGCAGCAAAGGTTTTTATATCAGATTTCAAGTCCAATGACAAAGATAATGAACAGATGGTAACACAATTGTTCAGCCAGATGGCCAGGAAAGAAACTCATTTGAAAGTCCTTCCTGACACAAGTCAAAGCTTCTTCTTCCTGGAAACCCTGGCTAAAATTTATTTAGATGTTCAGGTGCAGCTTTTGGAGTGCTAAAAGAAATTTTAAGTTTTAGTCCAAGCCAACTTTTAACAAATTAGAGGGATGCAGTAAAATCAATCATGTGAAATATTAGAACTATATACAGATATGTCTGATCCATGAACACTTTGCTCATTGACATCAGGTTTTGAATACATATTTAATACCGTCATGATTTGTCATTAATGAAATCCTTCAATTTATTTTTTATGCCTCTCTTGAATCTTATATTTGGACACTAAATTTTCTGTTTAGATGTGGTCTTTTCATCAGAACTGCTTGGAATTCTATTTTGTTAAATGACCATTCCCCCCCCCCCCCCGAAAGAACATAGGCAGTTTTGATGTGTAGGTGAATCTTGGTTTTTAAACCTAGTTCCTTTTCCTTAGAGAATATCATACTCCAAGCCTTCCTATCCTTTAATATAGAAGCTGCCCAATCCTGTGTAAATCTGCCTATGGATCCATGATATTTGAATTGTTTCTTTCTGGCTGCTTCAAGTATTTTCTCCTTGGCCTGGAAACTCTTCAATTTGGCTATAAAATTCTTGGGAGTTATCATTTGGGGATTTATTGCAGGAGATTGTCTGTAGATTCTTTCAATTTCTATTTTACCCTCTTGTTCAAGAATATCAATGCAGTTTCCTTTGATAATTTTTTGTACTATCATCATCTAGGCTTTTTCTTTGATCATGAATTTCAGATAGTCCAATAATTTTTAGATAGTCTCTCCTGCACCTATTTTCCAGGTGAGTTGTTTTTACTGTGAGATACTTCATATTTTCATCTGTTTTTTTATTCTTATATTTTTGTTTGATTGTTTCTTGTTGTATTATGAAGTCATTATCTTCTTTTTTGTCAATTCTAATTTTTAATGGATGATTTTCTCCTATTGACCTTTTGAACCTCGTTTTCCATTTGGTCGATTCAATTTTATGGAACTCTTTTCTTCATTGGATTTTCGGGTCTCTTTTTCCATTTGACTAATTCTGCCCTTAAGATGTTATTTCCTTTTTGCATTACTCTCATTTCTTTTCCCCAGTTTTCTTTGACTTCTCTTATTTGATTTTTTAAAATTCCTTTTTGAGCCTCCTCAAAGTCCTTGAGACCATTTCCCATTTTTCTGAAGTTTTATATGTTGCTGTTTGATCTCACTATCCTTTTCTCAGACTGGGTCTTGTTCTTTATCTCCATAATTTTCTCTGGTTAGGTGTTTCTTTTGCTGTTTGCTCATTTCCCTGCCTTTCCCCTCCTTTTCCTTTTACCTCAAAGGTGGGCTGTATTTTCAGCATAGGGGAGGAACTCTCTTAAACTTTAGTTTTTCTCTGCTGTCATCCTCAGCTCTACTTCTGAGTTTTCTGCAACTTTCACTACTTTCATGCTGGTATGCTGGCCTGTGTGCTGAGAGCTCTGGAAGCTGATGATTCACGCTCCCCTAGGAATTGCTGATGGCTGCAGGATTCAGAGCCCTGTGAGCTACTTTGTCCTGGGACTAGGGGCTTCCCTGCAGGTTTGTGCCAGGGCTTGGAACTTCAAGAAGTAGGCCTGGGGTGCTCTGCCATTGGCTCAGACAGGGCCCCAGGGTCCCAAAGTTGTCTTGTGCCCTGGTTTGGAACCTGGTGCAGTAGGTTCTCTGTGCAGTATTATTTCCATTTCCCTTCTTCACCCCATGAAACAGACCCTCTCTTCCAACATTTCTTGTTGTTTTCTACAGGAGTTACTTCACCCTGTCCCCTTTTGCATGGGGGACCCCAAGACTCTGCTGCCTTTTGGGGTATGGGAGGATGGGAGAAGGGAGGAGGTCCAAAGAAGAGAAGGAGGTGATTCATTTGCCCCTTCAAACCCTCTTCTGTTCCCAAGCTACCCTCTCCACTCCCCCCCGGTGGTAGCAGGCTCTCCCCTGAGGGCAGGCCTGGCCCTTGGTAACTCCTATGGCCCCTCCTCTGGTATAGAACTCTGTAGGGCAGCCTCAGGCCTGGGAAGAGGAGGGAAACCTCTCCCCTCTGGGTCCCTTGTCCTTCTCCAGCTTAGGGTACAGAGGCTCAGGGCCTGGCCCCAGGAGGGATGGGGCTGAGCCAGATCCTGAGCTGGGAGGGAGATCAGGGCAGCTTTCTTCTCAGGTTCCACCAAGAGCCATTGGCCCAGAGAGTGAGCCCAAAGGCAGAGAGGAAGATGGGCTTTTCTACACTGGGGGAAAGAGGGGAGGGAGTGCCCTGGGGGCTCCAGGCCATCTCCTGCTGCTCAGAAGGGCAGAGAAATCAGACATTCCCTGGGCCAAGGGAGGCCTGTCAGGAAGAGCTTTGGCTGGAGCCCCATTCTGGGAGTCATGAAGTGGTGGGAAGACTTGGGGGGGGGGCAGAATCCTGAGGGAGAAAAGGATAGGAAAAGATGGAGAAAAGTTGGACTCACTGGGGCTACTTTGTTGCCTCTACAGGGAGCCTGGAGTCCCAGGGATGGCCTTGGAGAGGGACAGACTCCGAGCCCCGGTAAGTGCATTCCAGCCCCATCAGCCAGGGAGGCCCTTCCCTGGCTCTGCCACAAGATGGCTGGGAAGCTGCTGCCTCCTTCCTGCTGGGCCAGTTCTGTTCCCACGTCCAAGGCAGGAGGAACAGCCCTTCCTGGCTCTCTTCTCAGGGTTTGGGAGGGATTCTTTGGCCCTTGGGCAGCTCAGACCCCCAGAGCCACCTGCCATGCTGGATTTCTCCCTGGTCACAAGTGAGAGCTGAGAATGACCACTGACTTCTTTGTTGCCTGAGGATTGGGTCTTTCTTCTCTCTTCTGGCCTGCCCTCCAGGCCCCTCATAGTCTGGCTGAGGAGACCCCTCAGCAGCTGTGTCCAAACATGCTCTTTGGGGCCTTGCTGGAGGGAGGCCCTCTGGGAGGGAAGGCTCTAAGGGTTCTGGGGATCAGTGAAGTGTGTTGCAGTGATTGATGTGCTTGTGTGTTTGGCTTGCGATCTGAATGTGCCTCTGCTGAGAGAGAAAGGAGGGGGTAGTGGATACATGGAGCTCTTTAGGTTTTAACTCTGTGAATATGATCGTTAGGGTATTATTCTAGGGGAATAAAAGCGGAACATGTGTATTAACCCTGTAAGTATTTGCTCTTATATTATTTTCCTAGAACTAGGGAGAGAACAATAATTCAATAGCAAAGGATGTTAGTAAAAGAAATCACACAGAGGGGGGTGCTGAGTGGGTGCCTTCATCTTCCCAGAAAGTCGCTTTGCAACTCTGGCACCCATGCACAACCATGTCAGACAGCATGAGTGTGGCGCTCTCTGCAAGGTGGGCTCCTCATTCTGATGTAGCTTTCAGCCCTCTGCTCTGACTTGGGCTGCTCTAGGAGGTGGTGACATTCCAGGATGTGGCTGTGGACTTCACGAGGGAGGAGTGGCGCCTCTTGTCGCCTCCCCAGAAGAAGCTGTACAAAGAAGTGATGCTGGAGAATGCCCAGAACCTGCTCTCTGTGGGTAAGGAGCCTCTCCCTGCTGCCCCAGTCTGCCATCCAAGGGAATGTCGCCCTCAGCAGGAAGCAGGGTGGGGAGCAGTTTTCAGGCATAAGGAAGGAACAAGGGCTGGTATGCCAAGTCCCAGAGCCAGGGCCCTCCTGCTGCCTGCTTCTCCTGTAAAGGTCTTTGTACTGTGTAATGGGACCTTCTGGGTTCCCTTTGGTGCTCCTGAAGTCAGAGATCAAATCCATGTGGGAGAATCTCAGAGGTTGAAGTAATCTGAGAGTTGGTTCCGTCTCTCCTCTCCCTGGCATTGAATTGTGTCTTCCAAACCCATCTGGGAAAACTATTAGGGAAGGTTTTCCACCCACCCTCTTCCTCTCTAGAGTGGATCTACTATTTGGGATATCGTTCTCTAGTTCATACCTCCTGGGTGTCTCCAGCAGAGCAGGGTTGTCCTTAGTCTTCCTTCCTATTGTCCTAAGCCTGCAGCAGAGCTTGGTGAGAAAGGGAGGGAAGGGAAGAAGCCTTAATAACGACCTGCTCTTGTTCAGGTGCTCTGCCAAGGGTTCTCTCTGAAACATTATGGCTCTTCTTCCTCACCTTCATCTTCCAAATTTGGTGACACAATTATCCTAACCATTTTACAGTTGAGGAAATAAAAAATCAATTAAGTGACTTGATCTGAGGCACACATATAGAAGCTTTTGAGGCCAGATTTAAACTGAGGCCTTCCTGCCTCTCAGCTCAAGTCCCTTTACATTTTCTTTCTAGCTGCCAAATAATACAAAAAACTATTGACTGAATTCAACCTTTTCTACAAAAATGCAGCAGAGCCAAATGTACTGGTTCCAGACTGGTTCCCTGACCTTCTCCCCCTCCTGTCCCCTACACTAAATGCTATAGAGACTCTCCTCCAGGAGACCCCATTAGCCTCCCACAGGCCCTGCTTGCACCCTTCTGTCATTGTCAGGACAAATGGATTGGCTGAGAGACAGTATTGGGCCAATGAGGATTGTTGAGTTCCCCAGAAGAAGAGGCAGAGACTCCCTAAGAGAGAGAACAGTCCCCAAGGCTCAGGGAGGTGTCAGGGAGGAAGGAGCAGGCAGGATGACAGGATGAAAGCCAATCCCTCAAGGTCCATGGGTCTGGGGCTTCAGACTACTCCAGAACAATGACACTCAAACCTAGTTTAGGAGTTTAGGAGTTTCCAGCAGAATCGACCAGAGGTTGGAGACTAAGGAAATTTTTGGAAGGCTGCTGTGGTGGGTGGCAGAGGGAGTCCATGAGGGAGATTTCACAGGATTGCCTTTCTGTGGTGAGGACCCAGCTGAGATCAGGGAGCCTCAATGTAGAGTGGAGCCAGGCATCTGGTTTCCTGCTTTTCCTCCTCTCCATTGACCTGCAGCACATCAGTAGGAGTGAAGACTGCTGCCTTCCTTGGAAGCAATGCAAGGCTAAGCTCTGCAGAAGTCATCATCTCCAGGCCCTGATCTCTGGGGCTCAGTCTTTGTCCTGTTCTTAGACAACCAGGTGACCACACCACCTCAGTTTAGGGTGATGAGAGCCAAGAGAAGAAGCCTCTCAGAGTTACTGTTGTCTCCTGAGAAATAAGGGCCAGAAAGTGACAGAAACAGGGCTGAGGCCAGAGCATGCATTTGCCTTCCAGGAGAGACACCAGAATGCAAGGGTCCTGGTTGAACTCAGACCTGACAAAAGCCCTGGGCACAGCCAGTAAGCATAGATAAAATATAAAATAAGTTCTAGAAACAGTGCTAAGCCATGAGGATACAAAGGAAGGACAGCCCCAGTCTGGGCCGTCCTGGAGCTCACAATCTAGGATCCCAACAAGGAGATGGTTTAAAAAGAAGCAAAAGATCCTGAATCTCCCTCTGTGATGATCCAGGGTAAAATGTGTGCTGGGGAATAGAAATGCATTTAATGCAATAAGGAAATAAGGAAACAGAGGAAAGAATACATTTCCTCCACGTGCCTCATGCTGGCTCCAAGATCAAGGCCTGGGCCAGGTGTACATTGCCGTTACTAAGCTGCCAATGCCGCCACATGGAAGAATGGGGCAGCCGGCACTCCCACCAATACCGCCTCTACTTCAAGAATGTAGCTATTCACTATATCTCGCCCTTTCATAACATTCCTCTGAAGCCTGAATCTAAATAGGAAAATTGCATTCCTATAAAGAAAGCTTGGACCAGTGAGCATGAGGAAGTATTTAATATGGTGATAGAAGTACCTCGTTGGACAAATGCTAAAATGGAGATTGACACCAAGGAGCCATTGATTCCCATTAAACAGGATATAAAGAAAGGCAAGCTACGTCATGTGACCAATATCTTCCCTCTCAAGGGTTATATATGGAATTATGGGGCCCTTCCTCAGACTTCAGAAGACCCTCATCATGTAGACTCCTGCACCAACTGCCATGGTGATAATGATCCTCTCGATGTTTATAAAATAGGCTCCAAGGTTCATGCTCCTGGCAATGTGATCCAAGTGGAGATTCTTGGGATTTTGGCTCTTATTAGTGGGGATGAGACAGACTGGAAGTTCATTGCTATTAGCATGGATGTCCCATAAGCTTCCAACATTCCTAGTATTGATGATGTGTGGAGGTATAAACCAAATTACCTCAAGGAGACAGTTGACTGGTTCTGATTTTACAAAGTGCCAGATGGGAAGCCAGGTTTGCTTTGAATGGAGAGTTTAAAGACAAGGATTTTGCTCATCAAGTTATCAAATCTACCCATAAATGTTGGAAAGATTTGCTGATCAAGGAGGTATAAAATGTGTCAGTGTGGAGAAAAGTGATAACCCTTTCTGTTGCAGTGAAGAGGAAGCCAGATCCCTAGTGCAGAAGGCATCAGCTTCTGTGGATGAAGATTTTGATATCAAAGAAGATGAAGATATCAACAAGTGGGATTTTATTAAGAAGTAATGGGAGTGGATAGGGCCTCAGACAAGTTCTCACAACAGTTACTGCCTCCATCATGAAGCTTCGCTTCTTTAAAATGTCTTATGATAAACCATATACAAATAAACACTGGATTCCCAAATTCTTCTGAGTATTTCCTCAAAATAGAGTCTCTTTGTTGTCATGTTAAGTTCTTAGGGAAAGCTTGTAAGCAACATATTTTGAACATCAACTGTTTACCATTCCAGCTCATAAATAGGCATCAAGGAATAACACACGTATAACCCAGTGAAATTGCTTGTCGGCTCCAGGAGGGAGGAGGGGGTGGAGAGAAAATGAATCCTGTACCATTGAAGAATATTTTAAAATAAATTTCACAAAAAAAATAAAAAAGAAGCCCCCAGCCTGAAGAACAAGAAAACAATCATAACATTGCAGTGAGTTGCTAGTGAATAACTGTTTGGAAAAATGTCGTTGTCAATGAGGGTTTCATTACAGGCTCTACTCTGAATTTCTACTGACCAGGGCTTGCAAAGCCCTCTCCTACAAGAATATAAACTAAAATAACATCTCAATCATGTGGTTATAAACTTTATGAGGTGCAATTACAGGAATGAGACAACTATTTACGTATAATGGCAGACAAGGAGAGTCTGTGCTTGTCTGTGAGCATGAATGGCCAATCTTCCTGGAAGCTTGGAAATAATTTAATGTCAATTTGAGAAACTAAAAGAATACATTCCATTTAGTCAGAAGTAGTCAGAGTTTGATGTCATCATAAAAATACCTGAAAAGTCTCATATTCCAGGTTTGAATCACTTGGAAGCACTGCAGGGAGCAAAATCTTTATTTTGAAATACTTGCTCTCCAAGAAGAAAAAGTTATAACAAAATTGGGCCATTATTTACTGCTTAAGGTGACAGTAACTAATTTATAGCTCAAGTCCCCTCAATCTCCAAAGGGCTTAGGTACCACTAAATGGGGAGGGTGCAATAGGACAAATAATGGAACCTGCAGCCCATTTCCTTACAAAAGGATGCTGGACCAAAGTTCAATATGAGACATTTTGAAACATGAGAAATTCCATGTCTTTTTAAAAATTGTATTCAGTAGAAGTACTTGATGTTAAGTGAACAGAGACAGAGAAAAGTAGTGGTTTTTCTCAAGAAGTAGGGAACAGAACAAAATCTTTTATGCCTTGGGTAAATGCAAAAAAGAGGGTGGATTTTCTTTCTCTGATCTCAGATACTGCAACAACAACAAAATAAAGTTGAAAGGAATCATGAAGGAAATAACCTAATTCTTATAGATAAGCTAGATCATGAAATAATAGGAAAATTTAATGTACATACACCCAGTGTTTTCATACTGTGAAGATGGAATTAACTCTTCCCCTGCTCATTTCTAGATTTAATTACCAGAAGTTCATATATCCTATTTATCCTAAAGTGGGGTAGGTCTGTGACCCACGTGTGTGAAAGCAGGCAACTGCTCCCTTGGCAGTCCTAAGCAAAACTAGAATATGATCGGTCCACATAAAAGTGAGGAAGGCACAGGGAGTGACTCAAAGAAGCATCATTAAAAGGAGTTACAACTTCCTGTGAGGGAGGTTCTTCATTCTGATGAAAGGATCTGCAAACAGGACCTGAGACCTGGACATGGTGAGACTGTTCGTAATTCTCTCCCTTTGAACTACCATATGGGTGAGTGAAAAGGATAATTTCTTCCCTAATTTCCTGGAAGAACTAGCCTCCAGAAAGACCCCTCCTCTTGGAGGAGGCCTCGTGGCTAAAACCCTTGTTTTAATTTACTGCTGGGCCCCCTTTGATGGGGCCTCTTAAGACTTGCCTGTTTTGGACTGAGCCTTAGTAAATATCAGCATTTTGATTTTCTTACTTTCATTCTTTCTCCCTTTTAAAATAGTAATTTACAATGAAAATTCTTTTAAAATTGAGCAATAATTCTTGGAGACCATATTCTTAAATAATTTACTCCAACCCTTTAATTTTAACCCCTTACAATACCTGTAAAGATAGTATTGAATGTGCAGACAATGAAAATGAAAGCAAAAAAGAAAGATTGAAAATGAATTGGCTAGTACTGTGGATAGAGCATGCCCAGTCACAAGATTTGGTTTTAGCTGCCAGACTTTGGGACAAGACTCTCCACCACAATTCTGAAGTCATGGTCTGAGATAGGAATGTAATAATGACAGCCTGGCCAAAATCATGTTTGTTATGAAGCCAAGACGAGATGTTATGGGAGGCTCTTTTTTAGTTACATTTTTATATAGCTTTGAGGTAATGGCATTTTCAAAGGATGGGTTGTGTCCATTTTAGTTGGAAGACTTTTCTTTTTACCTGGAGAATTAGGGTATAAAGCAGTTTATCTTCTGACAGTGGAGGAAAGGAGATATGGTTATTTGTGTGCATATGTGACTATGCAGGTATGTTTTACTGTTTGTTTCTTTTAGAAGGAGAGATCAGACCGGAAATGGAGGCAACTCCAACAGAGATGATTCCTTCAGTGGAAGAAATGGACCAGCAAAGACTCATGAGTGATATTCCACATAACACAACTTGGAGAGAATTCTGTGTTAAATCTCAAAATTCATCCCATACAGGGCATCAAAAAATGAACTCTGAGAAAAAGTCTGGTGAATGGAAGAAATTTGGAAAGACATTCAAAAAGAGACACAAATGCGGTATATCTCAGAGAATCCACAGTGGGGAGAAACTTTATGAATGTAAGCATTGTGGAAAGACATTCAGTAGGAGCTCCAGTCTGACTATACATCAGAGAATACACACTGGGGAGAAACCATATAAATGCAATCATTGTGGAAAGATATTCAGATGGAGCTCCAACCTTGCTCGACATCAGAGAATTCACACTGGGGAGAAACCTTATGAATGCAAGCAATGTGGAAAGACATTCAGACAGAGCTCTGATCTTACTCAGCACCAGAGAATCCACACTGGAGAGAAACCTTATGAATGCAAACAATGTGGAAAGACATTCAATGAGAGATCCAGTCTTGCTATACATCAGAGGATCCACACTGGGGAGAAACCTTATGAATGCAAGCAGTGTGGAAAGACATTCACTGAGAACTCCAGTCTTGTTGTACATCAGAGAATCCACACTGGAGAGAAACCTTATGAATGCAAGCAATGTGGAAAGACATTCAGCCAGAGTTCTAGTCTTGCTCAGCATAAGAGAATTCACACTGGAGAAAAACCTTATGAATGCAAACAATGTGGAAAGACATTCAGTCAGAGATCCCATCATGTTAAACATCAGAGAATCCACACTGGTGAGAAACCTTATGAATGCAAGCAATGTGGAAAGACATTCAGTGAGAGATTCCATCTTGCTGTACATCAGAGAATCCACACTGGTGAAAAACCTTATGGATGCAGTCATTGTGGAAAGACATTCGCCCAGAGCTCTAGTCTTGCTCAGCATAAGAGAATTCACACTGGAGAGAAACCTTATGAATGCAAGCAATGTGGAAAGACATTCATTCATAGCTCCAATCTTGCTGATCATCAGAGAACCCACACTGGGGAGTATCCTTACAAATGCAAACAATGTGGAAAGACATTCAGTCAGAGCTCCAAACTTGCTGTACATCAGAGAATCCACACTGGGGAGAAACCTTATGAATGCAAACAATGTGGAAAGACATTCAGTTATAGTGCCAGTCTTGCTATACATCACAGAATCCATACTGGGAAGAAGCCTCATGAATGCAAGCAATGTGGGAAGACATTCAGTGAGAGATCCCATCTTGCTGTACATCAGAGAATCCACACTGGGGACAAACCTTATGAATGCGATCATTGTGGAAAGACATTCACCCAGAGCTCTAGTCTTGTTCAGCACAAGAGAATTCACACTGGAGAGAGACCTTATGAATGCAAGCAATGTGTAAAAACATTCAGTCAGAGATCCCATCTTGTTAAACATCAAAAAATCCACACTGGGGATAAATCTTATACATGTAAGCAATGTGGAAAGACATTTAGTCAGAGATCTGAACTTGCTGTACATCAGAAAATCCACACTGGGTACAAACCTTATGAATGCAAACATTGTGGAAAGACATTCACTCAGAGCTCTAGTCTTCTTCAACATAAGAGAATACACACCGGAGAGAAACCTTATGAATGTAAGCAGTGTGGGAAGACATTCGTTCAGAGATCTCATCTTGTTAAACATCAAAAAACCCACACTGGGGATAAATCTTATACATGCAAGCAATGTGTAAAGACATTCAGTCAGAGATCAGAACTTGCTGTACATCAGAGAATCCATACTGGGGAGAAGCTTTATGAATAAAAGCAGTTTTGAAAGACATCCACACTAATGCCCAGAGTTACTATACATCACTAAATCCACTCTGGTGAGAATTGTTTTGAGTGCAATCCATGTGGAAAGCCATTGACATGGAGATACACTCTTGCTCTACATCAGATAAAACCTCAGACTTTTACACAGAGCTCTTGTTCAAAATCAGAAAATTCACTAGTATGTCATAAACTACTCAGAATAGGTCCAAATAGTAATATGCTTTACACCTAAATTATGATGCCATAATCAAATTAAGGGAGCATAGAATGGTTTACCTTTTAATTCAATTCGTTGATAAGGGAAGAAATTATGATTAAATAAGAAATAGATAATATGAGGTACATCATGGATAATTTTTGTTCTCTTCATTTCAAAACTGTACAAACAAAACCTATACAAGCAAAGTTAAAAGGGAAAACAAGGAGTTGTCATTTGCTTTAAAATAAGATGCCCAGTTCTGTAAAGGGAACCCTCTCCCTGAATCACACATGGTGTCTTACCTGCATTCCTCTGATATTAGTGACATCATCTAGTGACATCTGGGTTATGTGACTGAGTTTCAATAGGATGTGATTGAGAGGGCCTGAAAGGGAGAGAGAAAAATGTTGAAGACAAGGAAGTAGGAGCTCTTTCTGGAGGAACTGATAAAGAGGGTGGCAAAGGGAGTCATGTAGAGAGCACCCACATATGTAAAAGACTTCTCATTAGTTCTCTAACTCTACCCATCCAAATAAATTCTAATAAAGTATGGAACTCAAGTATCATAATCTTAGTTTTGGTTCTTATGTTATATACACCATGAAGAGTAGCCTCACTTGTACTTTTTAAGCTTCTTAGAGGAATTTAAAATAGACACTAGGACAAACCTGCCTCCCACTCAACTAGAAAAGGCTGCAGCTGCCACTGATGTCAGGCTTGGTCAGATAAAATCTTTTGCTTTACTAAAGGGGATTAACCTGTTTGAGCCAGTTTTAAGCCCCCACGTGGTCCCAGCCAGTTTAGGTGGGGATGAGATGTTTGAGAGAGTAGCAGAGAAGGGAATAATGTCTGGAAGGTGGTTGAGGGGTTCTGTATGAGGAAGAGCAGGGCTTGGCAAGTAGAGGCTGGCAGAATCTTGAGGTCCTGACCCAGGGTACCATTGGAGGAAAGGGGCTGGGCAATGGGGCTCTTAGGTCTGGGAAAATCCACCCAGAGTGGGATGGCTGTCAGCAGGATTCTGAGGAGTGGAGATCACTACCTTTTGGAAACCAACTCTTCAGGTGCAGGTCCCAGGTAAGTTTGGACCAGGAACCTAGAAAACACTAGACTTCTGCTTGCTCCCCTTTTCTTTGAGCCCCATTCTCCCTTTCTTACCTCATGGTGAGCATCTGTGGCAATCAGGAACATGGCTCTTCTACTAGAACTAGCTACTGGATAGCCACACTAACATTCACATCCCAAATACCACCGGGCAGCATCCCCAATTTTACCATTGAGTTAACTTTCCCTTCACCCATCTGCTATACCTGTTCAGGTGTCCTATATCCCTACCTCCAGCTCTTGATTAGAGGTTTGTTATACTGTCTTTATCACAGGCCACATATGATTTCCTAATTTCTGAAATGGGGAGGGCCGTGTGACTTTCTTTGGGTACTGTGTAGAAAGATGAGAATTGGTATTCAGAAGGTGGCAGCAATCATGAGACCCAGAGACAAGTAGAGAAAACTGGAAAGGGATTTAGGGTTAGACATGTTCCTTTTAGATGGCGGAATGTGATAGTGAAGGGATATTGAATGGAGAAGATGAGAAAGAGGCAAGCAGAGTATCCTTCACGTAACCATGGATTTAGGTTGGACTTACTAGGAAGCCTAGACCCCAAGGAGATGAGAGAGAGTTGGGGGCAGGAGTTTGGTCTTTGGGTTAGTGTGACCTGCTCTCCTGAATGGAGAGTAAAGAGTAGGCAAATGTGAAAGTCCTTTGAATCTTTCTGGTTATCCAAGTGTCTCAATTAACATGGGAGTCTGGTCACAGAATTAGTTCATTATGATTTATTGATAGACAAGAGAAAGTAGGGAAGGAGACAGAGAAAGAGACCCACAGAGAGAGATCTTAGAAAAGTACCACCCTATAGTCTTCTCCATTTCAGCGGCTTCTTCTACAGCATATTCCAGGGTAGCACCCAGAGTGGAAATAAGTACAGAGTGAGAGAGAGTCCTTCCTCCTTCACCACTCATATTCCCTTCTCCCTACCTTCCCATCATACTTGGGATTCACAATGATGCACGGTACATCAGACATGTAGACAGTCAACAAGGGGTAATGTTATATCTGCAACAGGGGACAGTGGTGGTAGTAAATTTCCTTCACATGCTACAGCATGCTTATATAAAAATATAGGGGAAAAACAGACCAGTGAATTGGACATAAAACTTAAAAGAAATCAGTA
This sequence comes from Monodelphis domestica, assembly GCF_027887165.1. Classification (NCBI taxonomy): domain Eukaryota; kingdom Metazoa; phylum Chordata; class Mammalia; order Didelphimorphia; family Didelphidae; genus Monodelphis; species Monodelphis domestica. The sequence continues at coordinate 543,666,793 of NC_077228.1, forward strand.
AAGGAACAGAGTAAAAATTCAAAATTAAATGCTAAATTTGAATCCTAAAACCAAAGTAAAAATGAATAAAATTGATATTAATAGAAATATTGAACTAAAAAATAAGCCAAAGTGTTTGGTTTTGAGAAAAACAAAATAAGTAGAACAATGATTAACATGATTTTTCAAAAATGAGAGAAGAAAATCAAAATACCTGCATCAAAAATGACAAGGTAAATGCACCTCCAATGAAAAGGAAATTAAATCATTAGGAACTATTTTACTCATTTTATTACAACAAATCTGACAATCTAAGTAAAATGGATGAATAGTTACAAAAATATGAAACGGTCAGATTAATAAAAGAGCATATAGATACTAATATAGGAGGCAGCCGTGTAGCTCAGTGAATTGAGAGCGAGACCTAGAGATGGGAGGTCCTAGGTTCAAATGTGGCCTCAGACACTTCCTAGTTATGTGTTCCTTGGCAAGTCACTTCACCCCCATTGCCCAACCTTACCACTCTTCTGCTTTGTAACCAATACATAGTATTAACCCTATGGTAGAAGGTAAGGATTAAAAAAAAGAATAGTTAAATAATCCCATCTCAGAAAAAATCAAACAAGCCATCAATGAACTTCCTATGAAAAAGTCTCCCAAGTCCAAATAGACTCACAAGTGCATTCAATCATTTAAAAAACAACTAATCCCTATACTATATGAACTATTTGGCAAAATAAGCTGAGCCCTACCAATTTCTTTTTATGAAAAATATGGTGCTTATGAAAAAAAAGCCCCAGGATCATAAGGATTTGAAACTGAATTCTCCTAAGCATTTAAAAAGAAATTCATTCCAATACTACAAAAATTATTTGGGGAAAATAACTGAGAAATGAACTCTATCAAATTCTTTTCATAACACAAATATGGTGTTGAGATCTCAACCAGGAAGAGAAAAAATCAAAAAGGAAAATTTTAGTCGCTTAAAGACTGTAGGCAATTTAAAATACTACTACTACTACTAATCTGAAATAAAAACATTAAATCAAATACATTTAAATAAAAATAATTATTAATAATTAAAAATTAATAATGAAATAAAACCAAATTCATAAAATTGAACAAAACAAAATTAAACCAAATTAATCAAATGCAATATTAAAATAATTTAAAACAATATTAATACTATAAACAATCACTAATTAGTAATGAGTATTAGTGAGCAATAATACTTGTTTTTTATTGTTGACAATTATTAATTATTATAATAATAAATATATTCATTATTGGTCCTATTGCCATGCAACAATAACTTAGTGCCTTACATTAGCTTATTTAACCACATTCTCGTTGCCTTCCACAATAATATTGAAGAAATTTGTGTCTCCATTTTTTATTTTTTAGGAACCTTTTATTGTGTAAATTGACCATTTAGCAACTTTCAAAGACTAGCTTCAATAGGCAGATTAAGACTGGCAGACTAGACACTATGAGAAATACTGCAACAAATCAAGGGAAATCAGGAAAAGTTCCTCCAGATTCATCGGTGCATGAACTTAAATTCTTTGGGTGATCCTAATCTTCCTAAGGAGGATTGGCTGACAAAAACGGAAGCTATAAACTTTGCAAAGCCTGGATGGATAAGTACTATATCTGGCCAAAGTATGGTTCCTTTGACTTCAAGATCTTAAAAGATTTAAAGTTAGCCATTAAAAACAAAGATTACAAAGACTTCATAGATTATAAATACTGGCTCTTGTGGGCATATCATGTTAATAAATCAACCATGTCCTCCATTGAGGAAACAATTCTTTCTTTGGAACCAGACCATTCTTGCTTAACTCCTTCAGTTTCTCCTGAAATTTTGATTAGGTCTAGCAAGAAACAACCTGTCATTCCACGTGGACTGTGAGAAAGTTTCTCCTCATACCAACCCAAAACAGTACTTGAACCCTTTGGCTGCTCCCTCTGTCAGTCTTTGCTCATCCCCCACTCCTCCCACCTCTTTTCCTCCCAATCTACCTCTCTACCTTCACTTAACATATGACTCAATCCCACTACCCTTACCCTGGAGAGTTTCCTCCTCCTCACTACCCAGTCCCCACCCATCTTCCCTATCCCTACCCAAACCATTCCTATCCTTGTTATCTTGACCATCCTTTTCCCTACCCTCCTTCCCCTGACTGACTCCATCTGCCTTACTATGAATCCTCCTCTCTACCCCATCCATCCAACTATATTTCCATTTCTATGCCTCAGCCCCACCCCTGCTCAGTCTATTCTTGGTCCTCCTCTACTCCTTCCTCTCCAGCCCACTCCAATCATTCCTCCCTTTTTCCTCTCCTCCCAATCCCCAACTTCAATCACCTCCCCTTCCACAGCCACACCCCTATTCCTTTCTACTTAGCCCCAGTCCCACTCCCCACCTCTCCACCATGCCCCCACCCCACCCCTTTCACTCTGCCTCCCCATCTCCTGACTGACCCTTCCCTATTTGTTCACCCACTCTTCCCCCTTCTCCTACCCACTCCATTACAACTTAATCCACACTACAACACACTCCATTGCAACTCAGTCCACAAGTCAAGCAGCAGTTATCACAGACAATTCAAATAGAGGCCTATTCTCTCTTGGGTATGGTCACATTCATAATAAGTAGGAGACCTTGGTGAACATTGTCAGTCATACACCTTTATTACCACAAGACATTCAGACCTCTAAGGAAAAGACACCTTCATTTGAAGATGAGTCCATTGTAGTCACAACTAATTTTGAAAGTATTTACTCCTCTTATAACCCCATAGTCCTGCTAACAGAAACCCCTGCTGGAAAGAGTATCACAGATGCAGAAATCATTAATGAAGGATTTTCTGCTCTCCAACTATCTGAAACTTCATCTGTGATTCATTGCTCTGCCCATATAGATGGATCTGATCCTATCTCTAGAGGGAGCAACCAGGCAGATATTGCAGTCAAGATTTCTGCCTAAAAGGACCTGAATTGATTCTGATTTTGACATCTAGTAATGATTCAAATTTATCTCTCCCTCTTATAATGAACAGAAAGTGGAAAAATGGAAACAAAAGTTTAAAGCAAAACTTATCAATGGGGAAAGGGGGAAACCCTTACTGTCAAGAAGTATTTATCACCAAATATGCTTATCTTTTCATAAGAATGGTCACTTTGGCATTCAGAGTACTGTGGACTCTGTTACAAAGGTATGGATAGCCCCTATTATAACCACTATTGTCAAGAGCCATCAAAGACCATGCTGTTTGACATAGTCACCCACTGAAACCACTCTAAGTGACTTTCCTTATTAACATCACCTTATTATTGGAATTGCTATGACTATTATTCTTACTTAGCCCCAGGAAAAATAGATGAGAGCAACATGCTTGCAGGGTTAACCCAGATGTCCTCTACCCTCCCCCCCCCAACCCCCATAATATTACCAGGAGATCCCATCTACAAAATTAAACCTAAGGATTCTTATGTACCCACTTATATAGGACCCTCCTTTCTAGCCATAAAAACTTCTGGCAAATCTGTGTCATGTTTATTCTACCCTCTAACCCTGCACTTGGCAAGAATGTTTTGTTGACTATATCCTTAGGCTTCGTGTCTGTTTTTAGGTTCTATGGAAACATGTATATTGAGAATAAAATTGTGTGCGAAAGAGATGTGTGATCATGAGGGTATAAAATAAAGCTAAGCCTCAGCCAAGGCAGAGCAGTTGATCCTGTGAAACCTGTGCTGCAGGTTGAATACGAAAGCTGTCTCCCATTCATCATTATTTTGCCTAAGTTACCACACTTATCAGGAGGAACCCTTGGCTTTGCAGTCTGGAGGTTGGCTTGTGAAACACCATAGCTTTTAAAGTGTGTGCAACTTGTCCTACTCAACATGCTTTTCATAAAAAAAAACTTTTGGTGGGTGTAAAAGCACCCCCCCCAGGGGACAGGACTGGAACCAGTGTTCTCTAGGTGAGGATGAGGAAAAATGAGAAGATACAAAGGTTGGAGTTAGAAGGTTTCCACCTTGCTGATGGCAGGTGAATGCAAGTTTATTGCAAGCTCCTAACAACTTTTAAAGGTAAAGATCTCCGAAAATGAAAGAATTCCTCCGAGAAAAAGTCTTTGGGAAAGTGCAACAAGGATGGTAGATATGACACCTGGTGCAGGATAAGGATTCCAGGAAATTAGGGTAGGATAATGGTTCCAAGAAATGCAAATAGGTATTTGGGGTAAGATAATGATTCAAGCACCATCTGGGGTTTATGGAACAGTCAGCAACATGTCTTTGCCAGCAAAAGCATGTATTACTATGAGAAGCCTAAAGAAGGGGAGGGAGAGGGCTCGTTCTCAGACAGACTCTGAGTTATCAACCTCTTGATGGAGGATACTTAGATCTTTACATCTTAGATGGGATCCAAGTTATCAAACTCTGATAGGTGAGCATCCTCTGGCTTACACACATTTTGAGCATTTACAAATTGACTTTATTACCATGCCTAAGGCCAGACATTATACATTTTGTCTGAACACAGTAGTATTTGTTGCTAAGATGCTCTTAAGGGAGATCATCCCTTGCTTTGGCACAACAGCATGATTTGATTCAGACAGGGGAACTAATTTTACTGATTCTATTTTGTTTCAGGTTCATTCTTGTTTGGGGATCACTCCTCAATTCCATGCACCCTATCACCCCAAGGTCTCAGGCCATGAATTAATGGTAATCTTGAAAATATTATTTGAAAATTGTGCACTGAGATTTACTTGAGATGGCCTTAGATTCTCCCCTCCAGGGAAGATCTACACATTTTAACATTTGAGATGCTTTTTGGACATTCCCCTGTACAGGCTAAATCTTTTTCTCCTGCATACACATCATTACTGGGGGGAGCATTTGTATTGCTCCTTATATTCAGGATTTACAGGTCAAATTGCAAGAACTCCAAGACTCTAGAGGAACTCAGCCTGCCTTTGAATGTCTGTTTCAAGTACTGTTAGCCATTCCATAAGGTATTGAAATTGGAGAAAAGAGCTTTTAGATTCATTGCTCACATGGGTACCTTCTATTGACACCAAATGAATGTATCTTGTCACATTCATTGTATTTGCTTATTGATTTAAAATTTAATTTTGTTTTACGCTCACATATTAATCTAATCTATCACATTCCATTATACTCTATCACTTATAATTATTGTGTTTTGGCTCTTAGCTATACATTCTGTTATATTTTCTTTATTTGTACTGTGAAGATTGGATTTAGCTCTCCACTGATTGTTACAATGAAGGTACTTAACTCTTCCTTTATTGGGAAGATTGAATTGTAATCCCCAGTCTATTTTTAGATTTTAAACCTCAAAAGTATTAACTCAATATTTAAAGTAGATCTACCAATTTTAACGACAAAAGGTGCAAACAAACTACTAAATGTGTGAACTAAATACCAAAGGTGTGATTTAACCACAAAAGGTGTGATGTAACAAAAAAAGGTGTGAACACCCATTTCATACATTGAGTGGGCAGTCCTGGAAAAGAACATCTGCTGTGATTGGTAGATGTGAAATTTAGGGGAGGTGACACAAGAGGAAAATGTCTTTAAATAGAGGAAAAAGAGGCATATGGAGGAATGAATAATAAATCGGATGAGAGACTTCAATCAGTAGCTTGAAGTCAGACTGGAAGACAGACACTCAGACTTGGAGTGAAGACACTTGGCTGTGGAACCTGACCCCTGGAGGAGCTCATGGAGGAGATCTCAGACTGCTTTCCTATTAGAGGATCACCAAGGTGAGTGAAAGGCTGACTTAGTTTCCCTGCCTTTCTGGAGGCGTGAACCTCTGAGAAAGGCCCATCATCTTGAGACTCCTTTCCCTGATTAGGGCCTTAAAATTTCTACCTGGCTCTGAGAAAGCAGAGCTCTCTCTTTTTTCCTTCATCTTATTCCTTAATATCTTCCCTCTATTGTAAATAAACTACCATAAATTACAATTTTACGTTAGTAATTCATTTTGGGATTTAGAAAATAAATCCCTGGCAACCACCAATTAATATATTAAGTCCAAACATAAACATTTTAACCATACCCTCCCCTTTTGATTGGACTGGGGATGATATTATAAAAGTCCATAGACAAGTTGGACATACTTTTCCTTGGCAAATCCATTGGTCCTTATGGATGCTGGCTTTGTCACCAGACCCACTGAAGAGTTGTTTTGTCCTGGGCAACAATTCCAACCCTCAGTAATTTGACATTATCACAGCTTGCTACACAAGGAGGTCACGTGTTGCCCAAAAGGCCTTTTGCTCCTTTTTACCTTTGTTAATTGTCATATAGGTGATGATGGTGTGGTAGAGGCTGGAGAGAGAGAGAGAACTTGCAAACCAAGATGCAAAAAATGGAGAACTATCTGTCAATCAAAAGAAGGAGTTTCCAAAGCAGAATGTTCCCAGGAGTTGGCAGTTGAGCTGACAGGGGGAGGGGACTTGGAGTCACTCTCTCTCTGGAGGTGAAAACCTGGCTGAAAGACCCTGGTGGGGCTTTGAACTTTGTTTCTCTATGGGGTTAAAGCTGAGAAAGGAGACAAGCCAGGACGAGAAGGTTGGAACTTTGTTTCTCTCTGGGGTTAAGCTGAGAGACCTTGCTGATTTTTTAAGAAGATTTTGAAAAGTTGTTGTCCTCTATGTCCCTAACTGTCTTAGATTCACAGTTTGTGACTGGGCTACTTTCTCAAACCCTCCTAAAATTATCCTTGTAGTTTAGTCATCCCTCTTACCTCAGTTTCCTATCCTGTTATGCCAGTAAACCCCTTGCCTTGAAAAAGGAAAAGAAAAGAGAATCTTTATAGTTCACTCAGGGGGGAGGGAAGAATTGGGAGGCGAGGGTGGCAGGAAGAAGAGGGTTGGAGAAGGGAGAGAGTGAAAGGGAGGAGGAGATTAGCAAGATATACTGCTCCATCAGCCATCAGTAGGGATTAGTAGGCAAACCCCAGAGTAAACCCTTGAGCAGTTCCCTTGTGTAACCATTCCCCTGTGTATCAGCATCCCTGTGTGGCAACATCCCTCAGCATTTCTCATTCCTACCTCCATTACAAATAAGTAGCCTCTGATTCCCTTAGCAGCATTCTCTAGTCACCAGCCAGAGAACAGCAGTCATTGCAAGGAGAAGCAGTTTCCCATCAGTTTACTTTCTCTATTTCAATAAGTAATAATTTCCTTCAGTTTACTTTCTCTATTTCAATGGATAGACTCCATCAAACTGGTTACAACCTGTATCAGTAACCTTTGGTGAATTTAAGGAGCTAAAGATCTCAATTGATTTTAATGGGTCCTCAGAAGTGATTTTCAGATATTTACTAGCATCCCTACCTCCAACTGATCATTTGCCTGCCTCTGAGTTGTTTGTGACAAGAGGTAAGGTTCCATTTGTACTTGAAATGGAGCACAATGGCACTTTGTATTTCCCCATCTCTGCATTTATTGAAAATGTAATGAATGAGACATTTTTTTTTCTTGGCTCCACATTGAAATGGGTGGGACATATTGGAGACAGTCCTTTTATGCTGTTACAGTTGTAAGAATTGAATTAATATTTCTACCCAGATACATAGTTTATAAAAGTTTGTTAGAAAGGGCAGATAATCATCATTTTAAATCTCATCATTCCTCTTAAGTAACCTGACCATATGTTGCCTAGTCTGCCAGTCTCTTCTTCCTTTCCCCTTACCTTCCTGCCTGCTCTCTTTCCATTTTCAAAAGCTCAAGCCCAAAGCCCTGGTCCATCACTGACATCTCACTTGTATTGACATACAAAAGGTACATGGACACAATATCTGGTATAACTGTGTTATGCGAGGAATGTTGACAGACAGATCAAGCTGCTCAGGAGGGCGAGGGAAGGAATTTCCTCGACACATAGTCTCATACTAGAGGGAGGGAGGTTTCCCAAGAGGCTTAGTTACCTCATCCAGGAGATGGGAATGATTTTTCCTGTGAAGCCTAGTAGCTTCAAAATGGGTTTTTTAAAAAAAATATTTGTAACTCTTCATCTTATTTTACCCTTCCACCAGAATAATCTAGCTTCTTGGTGACATTTTAGACCCAAAAGGTTTTCATCAGCAGTACAGAAGTTTGTGTTTTTCTGGGCACTCTTGCCAAGTTTTTGAATGATAGCAGTAATAGACTCTGTTAGAAATATTTTAACTGATGTTGAAAGATTGCCTATATTTGTAAAACTTGGGACATATATCTGTGAGTTTCAAAGTTTTTAAATAACACACAAGTGGCTATAGAGACTCATGTGAATCCTCATGATAGTGGGTTTGTTTGCAGTTTTCCTAAAATGGGCTCTTATAATTTTGGTGATTTTGGTACTTCTTAGAATCTGCATTATTTGCTGTACTACTGTTTTTTAAAAAAACTTCTACCTGGTAAAAAGTCATGTACACTCACACTGTGGATCATGACCAAGTTAAAACAGAAATAGATCTCATTTTTCATTGAAAAATGAAAAATGTGTGCCTCTGCTTGGCTAACACATTGTCATATGGAATGTTAACTATGAAACTGTGATTTTTAAATTATTTTTTCTTCATATTTGCAACAGCATATTTGAATTTTTCTTTTTTTCTTATCCTTTGTAGTACCTGAAGTACATGGAATCAGTATTAATGTTTTTGACCTGAAGGATAAATTTACAGTATCTATTAGCTCTAATATCTATGCATATCCTAAAGCTTTAGACTACGGAAAACTGTCACCAGCCCCCAACCCCAACTCACGCAGCGCAGTGCCCTCTGGGAAGGCGGAAGTGAAGCTCGCGCTCAGGCCACGCCTCCTCCTCCATTTTCAAAGGTTTTCCCGCCTCTCCTCCTGGGGTGGCATCTCTGTGTGTCTCTCCCTGTCTCTCTCTGTTTCTGTCTATCTGTCTGTCTCTGTCTCTCTCCGTGTCTCTCCGACTCCGTCTGCCCCCACCCCATCCCCAGCAGCCTCCATCCTTTTGGTCGAATTCCGCCCCCTGCAGGAACCCCAGCCAGTGACTCCGAGCTGGGCAGTGCAGGGCGAAGCCTGGGGCTGCCCTTCTGTTTAGGGCCTGGAAGCGGACCTGGAGGGGACAGGCTGGCCCGGCTCGAGGCCTCAGTTTACTGGCCTTTCGAATGGGCCTGCGGCCACAGAGCTGGGCAGGACCGTTGGGAAGGAGGGCCACAGGGCAGAGCCAGAAGCCTGTCTGGGGCTGAGGGGGAGGAGGAGGAGGAGAGAGGAAGAAGCTGGCCCAAAGGGCTGCCGGAGGAGGCCCCGGCCAGCCGGCCCCTCCCGTGCCCTCTGGGCTGCTGCTTTCGGGCCTGGTGACGGGCCAGGCAATGGCGGAAGGCAGCCAGTGTCTGAGGTGGCATTTGAACTCGGCCCCCGGACCCAGGCTGGGCGCTCCATCCATGGAGCCAACCAGCTTCTTTTGCTGGGCTTTTCTTCACCTCAGTTTGCCCAGCTTTAAAATGGGGAGAAGGGGGGGGCCGCTGGGTAGCTCAGTGGATGGAGAGCCAGGTCTAGAGATGGAAGGTCCTGGGTCCTGGGTTCAAATGTGACCTCAGACACTACCCAGCTGTGTGACCCTGGGCAAGTCCCTTAACCCCCATTGCCTAGCCCTGACCACTCTTCTGCCTGGGAGCCAGTGCATAGTAGTGACTCCGAGACGGAAGGTGAGGAGCTAAAAATAAATTAATTAATTAATTAATAGAATGGGGAGAGCCCTTTCCTGTCCAAGGTGCTGCCTGGCCAGCATCCAGGTTCGGGCTCTCAGGGAGATTCTCCATGCCGGGGCCTGAATCTGCGGGCAGCAGCGCCCTCTAGTGGCCGGTAGGCCTGGCCACCGCAGCGGGGCCTCTCCTAACTTCCTTCTAGCCTTCCTGGGCTCGGCAGCAGGGGGGGACTCTGAGGAGGAGCCTGAGGTCCGGGGGGGCCACCTCCCTGAAACTCTGGGCCTCCTCTATCTCTGGAGGCCCCGCTGACTGGGAAGTCTTCCACATCGGGGAGCGCCTCTTCCTGGCCGTGGCCAACAGTCACAGCTACGACAGCGACACTCGAACCCAGAACAACTCCTACGCCATCAACTCCGTCATCTACGAGCTCAACGTCACCGCCCAGATGTTTGTCAAGTTCCAAGACATCCCCACCTACAGGCAGGTGCCCACTAGGCCGTGGGACGGGGCCCCGAAGCTGCCAGGCCCCAGGTGGGGTGAGCCCTAGGCTAGACCCATTCTCCTGGCCATGAGGAAGTCCACGGAGGCGATGTGGCCCCAGGTGACAGGGCACCCGAGGGGGAGGCCCTGGAGAAGGGGCCAGGCGGGCCCACAGGACCCCAGAGTGGTGGGCGGCTGTGGGGCCTCCTGGAAGCCCCCCACTCACTCAGCTGTCTCCCTTCTCTTGGCAGCGCCCTCGACTGGGAGTTTTTCTCCGTGGGAGAAGACAACTTCCTGGTGGTTGCCAACTCCTTTGACGGGGAGTCCTTCTCAGTGAACAGCATCATCTACAGGTCAGGCCCAGGTAGACCACTGCACACACTCCCACTCTCACACACTCACTCCTAACTCATACTCTCTCTCCCACACAGACACATACACACTCTTACATACTCACACACACAGACTACTCTTATACGAACATACAAACTCTCAGACACACTCATCCTCTTTTACTTTTACACACATACTCACACACAAACTCTCAGACACACTCATCCTCTTACTTTTACACACATACTCACACACACACAAACTCAGACACACTTAAATGCTGACACACACAAAGATATACACACACTCACAAATTCTCAGACACACTCACATACACTCTTACACTCACAGACACACTCATAATCACACACATACACTTTTATTCTTACACACTCTCTCTCTGTGGGGCCTGCCCACCTCCATCTTCCAGCCACTGGCCTGACCAGTTCAGAAAATGCGAGGGCTCCCGGGGGCTGGCCATTGGGCCCCGCCTCAGCCAGGCCCAGACCCAAAGACTTATTGTCATGGTGGGAATGACAGAAGGGCCTCCATCTTCCTGGAGCCCCTGAAGATTTGGGGGTGTCCCGTGGAGCAGGCATGCAGGGAGGGGAGATGCTGAACACCCCAGAAGGGCAGTGATAGATCTGAGCTCCTGGACAGGCAGTCGGGCTTCGAACCTGGATCCTTGGGTCCCCCCAGCAGAAGCTCTCCCCCAACATCCCAGGCTGAGTGCGGGGCCTTCCTGCGGTCTGGGGCATGAGCACGTGGGTCCCTGGCTTGGGAGAAGGGCAGCAGCTCTGGCGAAGCGACGCTGCGTATTACTGGGTAGCAGCCAGGCGAAGGGCCTCCTTTGTTCGGGTTCTATGCCAGGCGTCGCTAAGCACTTTACAAATGCCGTCCCACTGAGTCCAGCCTGAGAGGTTGGGGCTGGACGGGGCTTCCAGTCAAATTCCGCTGCTCCCCGATGGATTAAGGGCCCCTCCAGATCCCGCAGCCCAGAGAGCAGCCGGAGCTCCGCCCTCCTCCGCAGCTGGGCCGAGCCTGCAGGGGGCGGGCTTCCTCTCCCCTCAGGGACTTCCTCACCTTTGGCAGCGGGAAGGGGGCGGGGCTGAAGCAGGGATGGGCGTGGCGGCCCAGCCCCAGGACAGCAGGCGGCGCAGAGGCTTCTGGGAAATAGGAAGTCAGGAGCACCTCTGGCCGCACCTCCTGCTGCCCCTCCAGGCTTCCCTCTCCAGCCCCAGGCGAGAGTCCGGCTGCCAGCCGAGGGGTAACGAGTTTGGGGAATGGTGGGAAGGGGGCGGAGGCCCGACGTGGGAGGGGGCTCCGCGGAAGCGAGAGCGGGAGAGGTGCTGGAGCAGCGGCCTGTGTGGACCCCAGTGTAGGCGGGGGCGGGGCCTCCTCCGGGAGCCTTTTGGGGGAGGGACCGACTCCTGCCCCGAAGTCTGGGCCGAGCCCGGGATGTGTCTGGCCGGTCCTCCCTGTGGCCGCTGGCCTGCGGGCTCCCCTCCGGGGCCTCCTTTCCCACCCGAACGAGATACTACACTCCCCCCACCCCAGACTCCGGGAGCCCGGCCTCCCTGCCCGAGGACGCCCCTGGGCAGGTCTGGGGGTGTCTGTGGCCTTGGGGCTCCGCAGATCTTAGGCTCTCCTCCTGCCATCCCACTTAGCCCCCTCCGTCCCGTGCCGGCACCCCATCCCGCGGGGGACCCCAGTGGCCATTTCTCCGCAGCTACTTTGGCCGTCCTCGGTTTGGGGCTTACCGAGTCGCTAAGGGAGGGGAGGGGAGAGGGGGGAGGGCTTCTCGGAGGAGGCGGCCTTTTCGAGGCTACAGTTCTGGCTTCCACGTTGTCGCCCTCCCCTTCCCCAGCGGGCCAGCCCTTAGCTCTGGGACTCTGCCGTGTTCTGTGCTGTGAGAGAATAATCAGCTCCGGAGAACTCGGGGGGGGGGGGGTGGGGGGGTCCTGGGCTCTCGCCCACATCTGGCCTCCAGCACTCCAGGCTCTGAGCCTCCTTTGAGTGCCTGCGCGGCCAAGAGCATCCAGTCTGCCCCCGCAGGCCCGCTGCTCCCTGGCCTGCCAATGAAGCGCCTCTTCTGCCCTCTGAGCCTATCCCTCAGGAATGGCTCTGGGAGGTCGGTGAGTGCCGCCTTGTTGTTGTAGAGCCAATAGAGTCACATTCTGCATCTGGTTTGGTTACCAAGACCGGCCTACGATGGGAGTATGAATTCCCCACCTTTAAGGTGACATGAGGTTCCTTACTACGTGTGTGTACAGGGATAATTGGCATTAAAACGTCAGGGTCCCCCCATCACACCGTCAGAAAGATGCTTGGGCAGTTTCCTGTAGGGGAATTTTCACCCTGTGTATAGCATGGACGAGCCCCATTTTTGATGTACTGTTTGGTATTTTGTTGTGTATGTTCTTTTGTCTCAGTTTGAGCACTGTCATTTTCCCCATTTCTATTTCCATAATTGTGATTTCTAAAAGGTTGATTCCTATAGTCATTATAGTTATTTCTATCAGTTCTAACGTTGAGATCTCGATGATCATTATCATAGTCATTTCTATAGTTGTTTCTAAAGTTGTTATTATTTCTTTTTTCGTAGCCAGTTCTTACAGACTATCATTACATGGTCTCTTTTTCCACAGTAAAGGCATGTTATTGATTTATTTGTGGATTCTTGCAAAGGGATTATGGTCTCTCCATGGTTTTTCAGTTTTCTTTTTAACATTTCAATTTCTTTCTGTAAGTCTTCCACTCATTTACTGTTTTCCTCACGTCTTTTTGTATGGCCCGTGTAAACGTAGACTGCTACTCTCCTCAATTCTTCAAGGGCCATAGAGTCCCAGTTCAGGCAGCTAGCTTTAAAGTAGTCTTTTACCACTGAACAACAATTCTTAATGAATTGTCTACGTATTTGTCTAATATCTCTTTCTCTGGATAGATCAGAGTCCATATATATGTTTTCCACATCAATAAGTCTGTCCATAAACTGAAATGGGGTCTCATCTATTTCTTGTTTGGTTCTTTCAAATTTAGACCACGAGTCTGGTCTATCCGAGTATGCTCTCATAGCTGTCAATAATGCCTCTCTGGCCTGATTTAGTTTTGTATAATCTGGTTCAACACTGGGGTTCCAATGTGGATCTTCAGTTGGCCAATAATTTGCTCCCTTATCTTGCTTCTGATTAGCCAAAGAGATGACTTTCTTTTTCTCTCTGTCAGAAATTTTTCTAATAAAGTTTTGACATCTATCCAAGTGGGATCAAAAGTTTTGAATATGTTCTCCAATCTTTTTATAATTAACATTGACTCTTCCTCCAACGAGGGAAGGTCGGGTCTTCCTTGAATTTATTTAAATCCGCAGGACTAAAAGGTGTATGGTGTCTTATAGATACCAAGTTCCCATTGTTATTGGAAGTTGCAACTTCCCTTAAAGTGAATAAACTTCTATCTGAATTTTCTTGTGTTTCTCTCGCTAGGCTTCTTGCTCCAATCTCAATGGGGTAGGTATGAGAAAGGGAAGGGTTGGGCATGCTGAGGGGGCAGGGCTGTTGTCCCATAGTGCCAGAAGGATGAGAGGTAGGAGCAGTATGGGAAATGAATTGGGCAGGGTGGGAAGGAGGGGCAAAGGAAGAAGGGTCAGTAACTGGGGGAAAGGATGCAGAGAGTTTGGGGCAGGAGGCCTGGGCAGGGTGTGAACTTAGGGTTGAGGGGGTGGAGCAGTCAGTATGGGTGGGGGGAGAAATGTTTTGGGTAGTAGTAAATTGGGTGTGGGAGAGGATGGTTTGTGAACTAGGAGCCATATTGTCCAGAGCAGGGTGGGACGGATTCTGATAATGAGGAAGTATGGAGAGATAAGTCACTCCTATTCTGGGATGTTATTGAGTCCCTTTTAATGCTTTTCATAAAAGCTATGAGCTCTCCCATACTTTCTTCTAAAAACTCAAGCCAAATATTTAGTGCCACATTTTGTTGAGTAGTAAAAGTAACAGTTGGTCAGTTTGACTGGGAAATGGGTTTTTCAAGGGGAGACTGACCTGAATCTCTTATCTAATTCTCTAGCTTAGGTATGGTATTTTCTAGTTTCTCTTAGAGAAAAATAGACACAATATTACAGCTCCAAAAATAAAAATCCCAACAAGGAGCAGTGAGGAGTATAGCCATTGCCATACATACACAGGGATTATGAAATAGACAAAGAACAATGTTTGTCATTTTACTGAAAAGTCAGTTGTTAATTAAGTTGTGTGCTGGCTGTAGCCACATTTTTTAGGTGTTTGGGTGTGGTCCTTTTAAAAGTTTCAATCCAATTAACTCTTTTGTGTTCAAAGGTCAGAACTAGACAAGGCTAAAACTTCATACAAACACTCTCTCTAGCAGGGCTCCTTTCTCCAGGTTTTTCTCACAGGTACTTAAGAACACTCCAGTCAGTTAGTATTGTCAGTGAGGATTGGCTAATTGGGTTGTTTGTTCCCTAAGGCAAGGGAGATTTAGAAACAGCTCTCCCAGCTAGGACCTTAGGGCCCTGTTGCTAAGATGAAAAGAGCTGTGTTCTATCTAATTTAAGGAGGGAAAAGAAAAAAATTTGAACTTACCTTCTACAGCTGATCAAAAAATAGCAATTAAAAGCTGGCTTAGGGATAGTCACAGTAAAGGAAAAGTTTAGGAAATCCTGTTAAGAAGAGTGAGGGTATTTTGTCATAACCAACATGGTCAGCCAAAATTGTTAAAATTCATTGTGGTTGAGACTGATAATATATTAATTAGGTGGTTGCCAGGGATTTAATTTCCAAATCTCAAATGAATTGCTAAAGTAAATTGAATTTATCGTCGTTTATTTACAATAGAATGAAGATATTAAGTAATATGAGAGAGAGAGAGAGAGAGAGAGAGAGAGAGAGAGAGAGAGAGAGAGAGAGAGAGAGAGAGAGAATGAGAAAGAGAGAGAACTCTGACTTCTTCTGATATCAGTTAGAATTTATAAGTTCCAACCAGGGAAAGAGAGTCTCAAGAAGTTGGACCTTTCCTGGAGGCTTCATGCCTCCAGAAAGGTGGGGTCACTAAGTCAGTTTTTCTCTCACCAAAGGTGACTGTCTTAAAGAAGTCTGGGTGCTGCTTTCTGGCCACTCCTTCGAGTCAATGCCCGAATCTCCAAACGAATGTCTGTTTCCCCTTCAGCTCTGAGTGACTGATCCTTCACTCCAAGCCCTGGTGACTGACTGTTTCACTTCAGTCTTTTTTTCCCTCTATTTAAAGACCTTTTTCTCTTGTGTCACCTCTAAATTTTCACATCTACCAATCACAGCAGACGCTTTTCTCCAGGACTGCCCACTCTTTAGTTCTCACCTTCTTGGTTAGATTATATCTTTTTTGGGTTACTTAACACCTCTTTTGTTAAATTCACCTTTTATAGTTACTTAACACCTTTTTGTGATTAATTCACCTTTTGTAGTTACTTAAAACCTCTTTTGTAGGTAAAATCTAAAAATAGATTGTAGCTTAAAATTCTAGCTTCACTATAAAGTAAGAGCTAAGTACCTTCATTTTTACAATCAGGAGATAGCTAAATCCAGTCTTCACAAGTCCTTTCATACCTCTGCTTGCTGGTGTTTTTAATAAGAATCGTGTTTTGTTTTGTCAAAGGCTCTTTCTGCATCTATTGAGATAATTGTGTGATTTCTGTTAGTTTGATTATTGATCAGGTCCATTATGCTGATGGTTTTCTTAACCTCAAATCAGCCTGTAATTCCTGGTATGAATCTCACCTGGTCATAGTGAATAATGCTTGTGACATATTGCTATAGTGTCCTTGGTAGTATTTTATTTAAGATTTTTGCATCAACTTTTGTTAAGGAAATTGGACTATAATTTTCTTTCTCTGTTTTTGCTTTCAAATAGCATCCTATTTGTATTAAAAAAAATTTTGGTAGGACTCCTTCCTTGCCTATTTTGCCAAATAGTTTATATACTACTGACATTCATTGTTCTTTAAATTTCTGATAGAATCTATTTGTGAATCCATGAATTCTGTGAATTTTTTCTTAGGTAGTTCTTTGATGGCTTGTGCAATTTCTTTTTTCTGAGATATGTAAAGGTAAATTTCAGGGTTGTGACTTAATCTGAATTTAATTGGTCACCAGGGGAAATCCCAAATAAAATACCCAAGTCAGTTTGGAAATTTTATTGTGGTTTAATTAATATAGAGGGGAGGAATTAAGAAGAAGAGAGAGAGGGAAAGAGTTTTGTGAGAATTAAAATGGTTGAGGTCTTAAACTGTAGTGGTTAAAATAGTGGAAGATATAAATTGTGATAGATATAAGAGAGGGTGAGTAAGTTTGGCCTCAGAAATATGTTTCACTACAGTGTCTTGGGTTTTAAATCAAATATAAGGTGGTTGCCAGGGAAATATTCCCGATTATTCAAATACCCAAGTCAGTTGGGTTTTATAGAGATTTTTAATTAACAATACAATGGGTAATCAAAGAAGGAGAGAGAGAGTAAGAAAAGAATCACTTTTTTAACACTCAACACAAAGTCTGACTAAACAAGGATTTCTAATGACACCAGGCCAGCAGCATCTCAGCTGCTTTCACCAGCTCCCTCTTCCATCTGAATGTTTCAGAATCAGTCTCCTCAGAATGAATCTCTCCAATCTGAATGTTTCAGAATGACTTTCCAGCTCTTCCCTGAGCTCTTATTTTTAAGGGCAAAATCTTCTCTGTCACCTCCCCTAAGTCCTTACATCTACCAATCACTGTAGATGTTTCTAAAGGACTGCCCATTCTTAGTCCACACCTAAGAAGGTGTGGATTTTTGAGTAATTCACACCAGGAAAGCTCTGAGTAAGTTTTCCAGTTCTTTGTTCCTGGTAAATTCACAAGTTGATTGACCTTTATAGGTACTTAGCTTAAGAAAAGTATGGGTTTAAGTACTTTTCATTGTTCAGAAAAGAGTTTACAACTTTATCTTCCCCTAGGGCAGACCCAAGTAGGTAAAGTAGAATTCTCACATTCCTGCTTTAAGTAGAGTTCACTGCCCAAATGGGGAATGGTCTTAATCCAATCTTATAAAGTAGGGTCTGGGAAATTTTAAGGTTTACAGTATAGGATTTCTCTGGCCTAGCCTGTGCCAGGGGGGAGTTTCAAAGACCTCCCCCACAAGATCTATTCAGAAGATTAGAGGCTTCCTAAGAGGATAGTGTTTTGGAAGGTAAAGGAGAAAGGAATCAGCCTAAACTCCGAGAGAGCTCAGAGAAGACATGTCACCTGAACTAGGTTATTAAGCTTCCCCCAGTACTGTATCAAGGACACTCACTGCCAAACCTGGACAATAACTGCCACCATGCCAAGACACCAAGACACTCAGCATGCTGGCACCAGCCACCTCTCCACGCAAATAGGCCGAGAGAGGAAGTGACATGAAATATATAGACCATTCTTTTACATCACTTCCTGCATCTCACATATACCAATGGTAGCTTAAGCTTGTCTTAGGACAGCCCAGAGGTCTGTCAGTTGTTTCTGATTTGTCATTTGCTAGCACATGTCTGTCATAGGCCATCCTACTCAATACTTAATCCTTAAGTAGGGAGTAGACATTCCTGTTTTGTTAGACTAAGCAGGGTGGAGTAAATCTAAAATTCACAGATAGGATTATTTAAGTATTCTGTTTCCTATTTTGTTCATCTGGCAAATTTTTATTTTTGTAAATGTTCATCCTTTCATCTAGATTTTCAGATTGATTGCCATATAACTGGGCCAAATAGCCCCCAAGGATTGCTTTAATTTCATCTTCACTAGAGATAAAGTTGCCTTTTCATTTTTGATACTGGTAATTTGATTCTCTACTTTTTAATTAAATTAATCAATGCTCTATTTTGTTTGTTTGTTTTCTTCATAAAACTGAATCCTAGTCTTATGAATAGTTAATTAGTTCCTTTACTTTCAATTTTAGTAATTTATCCTTTGATTTTTTTGGATTTCCAATTTAGTCTTTAATTGGGGGTTTTAATTTTGTTCTTTTTTATTTTTTTTAATTGCATGCTGTAATATTTATAGGGAAAGCTGGGTGGATATGAAGAACTAATTGTTATGTTGTAACTTTGCACTATACTTCTGACCTCTGCTGTTTGTATGGTTGGACCAATTAAAATTTCTTGATTTAATTCATTTCCTGACATCTTTATTTACACTTGAGTCTGTAGTGTCTTCCTCTTTTTTGGAATATGAATTTAAACCAAAGCTATAGGTTAGTTCATATACTTTGACTTGATCAAACCTTCCCCCTCCATTCAGAATGTCGACTTCATGGAAGTTTATTGAACCCCTGGTCATCATGGCAGTTGTTGTACCCTGCATTCCGTTTATGGTTTCAAATCTAACTGATGTTACATTTTCAATATTTTGAATATGGTTGTCAATATCAACTGTATATTTAGCTCCATTACCCTTTAGATTTGAAATTTCTAAGTTGTATTGTATATGGTAAAAAATTTCTGCTTCTGGATTCAAGTTAGATATTTTCTCTAAGGAAGTCTGCATGAAACAGCTTTTTGAATTTCTAATTAGTCCAAGTGGGGGTTTATCTATGTCTGTGAGATTATTTACATTGCATCTAGCTCCTAAAGATATATCTGCAATAGTAACCTTAGTCTGTGCATTCACATGCCGGAAATTGAAATTTTGTTTCTTTGTTTCTTTCATCAACTTATGATTTTGTTTATATAAGTCTATGAATTTTCTTTCTCCCCTTTTCAATCCCTGAACCCATTCTGCACTCAAAGAAATTTTCTAGATATGTTTTGATCTGTTCTTTGCTTTTCTATTGACTGGTTCATATGCATCTTCTGTATGAATCTCCAATATATTTTTTCATCTCTGCTATCATATATTTGATCTCTTGTTCTATCTCCTTAATTTGTCTCTGCTTTTCACCTATGTTTTGATTTTATTCTTCATCATAAATTCTCATCAACCCTATAAATTCATTTTTAGGTACCACCCATATAATTTCTTCTCCCTCTTTATCTTTAGGTTTCAATCCTGTAAGTACCTTATTAAGTATCACACTCTACCGTTCCTTTCTCCCATGCCCTTTCTTATTTTCAAGTATTTAAAAATCCTGGCTTCAGGATGAATGCCTTCCCTTTGTCACAACCTCTGAGTATTTAAGCTTTGTCCCTGTCTTTATAGCCAGTTTCATGCTTCCAAGGTCTGGAGTTTCTTTATCCTTAAGATTACAGTGCTCACAGCATCTGTTAGTTTTTCATCTATAATATGTTCTTCCCTTAGTTTTGTTGTTTTTATTTTGTTCATACTTTTTCTTTAAATAGCAATCTTTCACTATGTGGCCCACTCTATGGCATAAAAAATTTTTTTTTTAAATCTCTGTATAATGTCTCTGTTGCTGGTATGAGGGTCTAGAGTATGTTTTAATTGTTTGCAGATGTTAAATTTCTTCAATTATTTTTCTTAAGAGATTCCTTGGTGTTCTATAATTTTTGTTTTAACTCTTGTTTTTCTCATTCTTGTTCCTTATGATTTTCATATAGGTATGTAGCAGCATCTCTAAGTTCATTAATTGTTATACTATCATGCTTGGGAAAATAATTCCTGAAAAAGTTTTTCAGATGGGAGTTATAACCTCTCAGGGATTGTCTCCTGACATGAGGCACAGATTCTAGTGAATCTCGGTTCAGACCTATTGATGGATTCAACAGTTTCAGCCAATCTATTAATAAATGTTGCCATATGTTGTTCTTTTTTCTTGATTCAACTGGTCAAATTTGCTCCAAGCAATGGGCTTAGAACAAAATGACTTTATTTCCCGCAGGAAATCTTCCCTGCATTTCCTAAGGTATTCCAAGCTTGTTGGGTTTGTAAAACCGAAATCATCCCTTACCTCTACTGTAGGCCAACTTGTCAGGGAAGTGTCTTGTCTGGTTTTATCTACAAACTGCCTATGCTCATGAGGGCTAAATACTTCACATAAAAGAAGGTCTGTATCTTCAAAATTGGGTTCAAATATCTTGAAGGTTCTTTTCAGCTCTTTAAGGGCCCTATATGACTCAGAGAGAAAATTTGGGAATCCGCATTTGATAGAGTCCAATTCCTGGGTCGAAAACAGTTTGTGTACCTTTGATTGAATAGCACCAGCTGTATCTGTCTCTTAATGGCAGAATTTTCTGGGTTTCTGTATCATTCTTATCTTTTCCCTCTACCCCATTCTTATCTTGGTCTTTTGTTTTCTTATCTTTGTTCTTATTCTCTGCATCTGCACCTACTTTTTTGTCTTTTTTTTCCTTTCTCTTCTTTGATCTGTCCTTTTCTCTGTTTTTCTAAGTATTCAGCACACATCTTTTTAACTAGTTGCTCCAAGGTGTCATCCAGCATTAAAATCTGAGCTGCCTTCTTAGGTGTAAAAAACTCGAGAATTTTTCTGATATAGGCAAAGGTTTGAATGGCTGCCATGGTAAATACGAAAAATTGTGTGACCATTTGCCACACAACTGTGTTATCAGTAAAAGGCCTCGATGTTATGAATGTGGTTGGGTTGGCTATAAGACCTATAGTATCCATTACAAGTACTGTCATGGTATTATATATAATGTTATATACCCAATAAAATGCAATAATTGCAAGCACTGATGTCCAAAATAGTATTTGCAAAATCATTTTCTGTTTTCATTCCTACTTATTCCTTCCCTGTTTGATCTATATCCAATAGCCTGGGGTGGGTGCAGGCCTTTCCTGGGGTGCCAAATTGTACTAGAGAGGGAAATTGGTGAGATATAATTGGGAAATCAAAAGAAGTTACACCAGGAAGTAGTTAAATGAAAAAAGCTGAATCTTGAGCCCCCTCCATTCTCTACTTTCTGTTTCTTCCTTCCTCCAAGCAACCTAATGGGGTTTTCATCACAGATGGTAAGCTAAATTTCTCTTTTTAATAACAATAATCCTTCAAACTAAATTCTTCAGCTAAAGGATCTTTTATTCTTTTGGGGAGAAGGAAATAAGGATGAGATTGGGAAGAGGGAAGAAGGTTTCCCTATATTTTAAATAGTAATATTGGTTGAAGACTTTGAAATAAGTCTCTTCAAAAAAAGGAAATGAAATATCTTCCTCAGAGGGAAGATGGCAACAACTCTGCCAAGATCTTTTCTGAGCAAGACTAACTATTCCTTCACAGTAGAAGTAGTAAGGTAATGGCCAGAGAGGAGATGAAGTGGTCTGTCCTCAAACCACCTTAAAGCAGAAGAAGAATGAAGTCCAGGCAGCTGGGGGGAGGGGTCCAATTGTCCCTCCTTCAAACTTCCATGGAACTCTCTCTCTCTCACCTCCCCTAATGATCTGTGTTCCATGTGATTTCTTCCTCTTTGCTCTGCAGATCATGTCTTTTGTCTGTGCCCAAATTTCTTCATTCACACGAATTTATTATACCTTTTATAGCATTGGGGGTGTTTGGGGTATCCATTGAACAAAGGAAGCAGCAAAGGTTTTTATATCAGATTTCAAGTCCAATGACAAAGATAATGAACAGATGGTAACACAATTGTTCATCCAGATGGCCAGGAAAGAAATTCATTTGAAAGTCCTTCCTGACACAAGTCAAAGCTTCTTCTTCCTGGAAACCCTAGCTAAAATTTATTTAGATGTTCAGGTGCAGCTTTTGGAGTGCTAAAAGAAATTTTAAGTTTTAGTCCAAGCCAACTTTTAACAAATTAGAGGGATGCAGTAAAACCAATCATGTGAAATATTAGAACTATATACAGATATGTCT
Source organism: Monodelphis domestica (assembly GCF_027887165.1). Taxonomy (NCBI): domain Eukaryota; kingdom Metazoa; phylum Chordata; class Mammalia; order Didelphimorphia; family Didelphidae; genus Monodelphis; species Monodelphis domestica. The sequence continues at coordinate 543,689,072 of NC_077228.1, forward strand.
GATCCATGAACACTTTGCTCATTGACATCAGGTTTTGAATACATATTTAATACCGTCATGATTTGTCATTAATGAAATCCTTCAATTTATTTTTTATGCTTCTCTTGAATCTTATATTTGGACACTAAAATTTCTGTTTAGATGTCTTTTCATCAGAACTTCTTGGAATTCTTCTATTTTGTTAAATGACCATTTCCCCCCCCTGAAAGAACATAGGCAGTTTTGATGTGTAGGTGAATCTTGGTTTTTAAACCTAGTTCCTTTTCCTTAGAGAATATCATACTCCAAGCCTTCCTATCCTTTAATATAGAAGCTGCCCAATCCTGTGTAAATCTGCCTATTATAATGGTGAAAATTTCACCTTTTTAAGATTGTTGTAATATTGAACAATGGCCCCCAAGGAATTTACTTATGAAATTCCTAAAAATGAAACACTCAAGTCAGAATGGAGTTTATGTAGGTTTAATCACAATGGGAGTAGGGAAAGGAGAGGGAGAGAAGGAGAGAGGAGAAAAGGGAAAGGGGCTACTCAACCTCTGACCAAGGCAGAGGGAGTTTTAGGCCCAAAGCCAAGGTGGAAAGAATCAGTCCTTAACTCACGTGACCGATCTGAAGGAAAGCTGTCTGCGGGAAACCTCTCCCCTCTGGGTCCCTTGTCCTTCTTCAGCTCTGGGTGCAGAGGCCCAGGCGTGGCCCCAGGAGGGATGGGGCTGAGCCAGATCCTGAGCTGGGAGGGCGATCAGGGCATCTTTCTTCTCAGGTTCCACCAAGAGCCATTGGCCCAGAGAGTGAGCCCAAAGGCAGAGAGGAAGATGGGCTGTTCTACACTGGGGGAAAGAGGGGAGGGAGTGCCCTGGGGGCTCCAGGCCATCTCTTGCTGCTCAGAAGGGCAGAGAAATCAGACATTCCCTGGGCCAATGGAGGCCTGTCAGGAAGAGCTTTGGCTGGAGCCCCATTCTGGGAGTCATAAAGTGGTGGGACGACTTGGGGGGGGGGAGAATCCTGAGGGAGAAAAGGCTAGGAAAAGAAGGAGAAACGTTGGACTCACTGGGGCTACTTTGTTGCCTCTACAGGAAGCCTGGAGTCCGAAAGATGGCCTTTGAGTGGGACAGACTCCGAGCCCCGGTAAGTGCATTCCAGCCCCATCAGCCAGGGAGGCCCTTCCCTGGTTCTGCCACAAGATGGGCTGGGAAGCTGCTGCCTCCTTCCTGCTGGGCCATTTCTGTTCGCTGTAAAAATAATAATTGGCAAGTTATAAAAATAGATGGAAAACTATGCCAATACAGGTTCAAAACTGTTCAGATACTTTTGATAGATGTAATCTAACGTATCTTAAGTGATGAAGTGAAGCTCAAATGTGAACTTCCCTTCAGGGCCAGGTGCAAGGACACTAAAGAGACTCTTATTATAAAATATATGTATATGTATATTGTGACAAGGAAATCACTTTAAAAGACTGATATATATTAATTTAAGGTCGCCAAGGAATTCAGCTATGTAATTCCTAAATGAAAACTCAAGTCAGCCGTCAGCCTTTTATAGAGTTTAATTACAAACAGGAGGAAGAAAGGAATTAGAGATAGAGAGAGAGAGAGAGAGAAAGGGGAGAGAAGGGAATAGGGCTTAAATACCCCCTCTGTTTAGGCTGGGCCAAAAGGCCCAAGCCCTTAGATAGCTGGGGCAAAGAAAGGAGATCAGTCCCTATTACTCACGTGACCAAAATGGAGAAACAGTCTCCGGGGCCTCCACCTCCAGCTTCCTTCAGAGCAAGCTTCTCAGAGCACCTCTCCAACCATTCAGAGCCAAAACTCTCCCACCCAACCTTCAGTCCTCAGACCCCTCTATCTTTAAGGAAACCGTCCAAGTTCCCTCCCCTCAGTTCTCACATCTACCAATCACTGTCCATCATTTTCCCTGTGCCAATGGTGGCTCTAGCTTAACCCAGGACCGCCCAGAGGTCTGTGGCTTTGCACATGTCTGTTGGAGGTCATATTCTCAAATAATTAAATCTTGGTCTTTTGCTACAGCCCTTCCTAAATTCTGTTACCCTGAGTAGGGTAGAGATTGGAATAATTAAATTTTGATCTATGCTGCAGCCCTTCCTAAATCCTGTTAGGACTGAGTAGGGTGGAGATTGCAATTTCCAAGACTTGGTTCTGTTATTCCAAGTATCTCCATTGTATCAATTCTAAAATCAATCATGACTCAAAGAAATTCCTGTTCTATGTTTAAGCATAGGTCAAAGCCCTTTCCATTGTTCAGCAAAAGGTTTCTGTCCTAACGTAATCTTAAGAAGGGAGGAGGAGGAACCTCCCATGCCAATGGGGTTCACATTCCAATAGCCAAGACCCACTATCAATAGGAAATTTTTCAAGTATGAAATTTCCCAATGGTGAAATTTCCAACATTTATAAGTCTAAGAAATTTTAAGGTTTACAATATATATACATATATATATATGTATATATATATTGAAATATATAAGGATAAAAAGGATTTCTAATTCTAAGGGATTCTAAATCCACCCAAATAAACTCCCTGGTTGTGCAAGGAACTTCTTCACAGGCTACACCAATCCTCCCTGATCTGACTAACGCAAGTTTATACTATTCTAAACAAAACTACCACTATTATCCTTATAATTCTTAACTTTGCCTTACAGTTATAAAATAACAAAGGCTAGCTGGTTGAGACCTGACAAGAATCACATTAGGACTGAGTCTACCAAAGACCAGGTCTTTCTTTGGACTTCTCAGAGATAAACCAATTTATGAAGACATAAATAGTCAATAACGTTTCCACAGTTGGGAAAGGAGAACCCTGAGTCCTTCAGGTCTTTCCCTCAGACAGGGAGAGGCAAAGATGTTCCTCCTCCAGCCCTGAGAGAGTCTCTGAGTGTGTGTCTGCCAATTGCCAGGGAGAGTAATTGACACAGAAAAATGGTTGTAACTGTCAACATCTGAAATTGACACTCTCCCGGCTCTGCTTCTAACTCCAATTCTTGTCTCAAGCAGCCCCTTTACTTCTTTTCCCTAAACTAAGAAAACCAGACTGATTGTCTAATATCATCCTTATACCCCACATCCAAGGCAGGACGAACAGCCCTTCCTGGCTCTCTTCTCAGGGTTTGGGAGGGATTCCTTGGCCCTTGGGCAGCTCAGACCCCCAGAGCCACCTGCCATGTTGGATTTCTCCCTGAGGATGACCATTGACTCCTTCTTGTTTGCTGTCTGAGGATTGTTTATTCTCTTTTCTTGCCTGACAACACACACACACACACACACACACACACACACACACACACACACACACACACACACAGCCTCTCCCTCTGTCTCTTTGGACCAGCCTGTTCCCTCTTGAGTCTTGTCTGGCCAGGCCTGGAGCAGAGCCTGAGGGTGTCCCCTGGTCTATGCCATCCTCACACAAAAGATTGTCCCCCTGGTGCTGCTCACTGGCTTCGTCCTCAACTCTGAGCCTTCCCAGGTGTCTCTGGCTCCTTCCTCTTTCCCACTTCTCAGACCAAGCCAACGAGTCTAGAGGAACAACCTAGTCTGTGCCCAGCACTGCTCAGCACAGAGAAAGGGAGAAACTATTGGCCGCCCTTGAGGCCCCTCACAGTCTGGCTGAGGAGACCCCTCAGCAGCTGTGTCCAAACATGCTCTTTGGGGCCTTGTTGGAGGGAGGCCCTCTGGGAGGGAAGGCTCTAAGGGTTCTGGGGACCACAGAAATCATTGGTTCCCCAGGGGAGGATCTAGCTGGGACTTGAAGGAAGCTCAGAGGGAGGAGGGAGAACCTTCCCTGCAGGGAGACAGACGGGCCCTGGAAAGGCCCAGAGTCAGACCATGGAAGGTGTTGGCCAAGGATCAGCCAGGAGGCCAGTGAGAGTCCCTGGGTCAGAGGAGGAGGAGGAGGAGGAAGGTGTGAGGAGAGAGGAAGGGGCTGGAAGGTCATTCTATGCCATTAGAGTTCAGGATCTTTGCTAGTGACAGGCAGAATCAGGCAGCTGGGGAAGCCCCCAGAGAGCTCCCCTGTAGCTTTTGTGTCCACTCCATAGTGTGACCCCATCACTGCCCGTCTGCTGCTGAGCTCCCTGACCCAGAGAGAGTCTGAGGAGTTTGGGGTGAGACCAGGATGGGCCCTCACAGAAATGGGGCCTTTTTCTCAGAAGAGGAGCTTCGAGTGATCTTGAGCAGAGCTGTTTGAAACAGAGCCAGCAGCTGGGTCCATTCCTTCTCTGTTCAGTAGAATTCCACGATGGTCCAGTCCTTCCCTTGTTGGACAGGCTGAGGAGAAAGGGGAGAGTTTCTGGAAAGCCTGGGAGTTTGTTTTTAAATATGGACTAGGGAGGTCCTGAGAGAGACATTGAGCATCGAGCTCTGGAGTGCTCTATATTCTCCTAAAAATCTGTTTTCAGCAATCTGCATAACAACCCTCTGAGGTTAATGTTCTTATTCTCATTATTTCACAGTTGAGGAAACTGAGGCAAACAAATTAAGTGAATTTTCAGAGTAACATAGCATGTAAGTGTCTGAGGTGGGATTGGAAATCATATCTTCATGAATTTCTTCCATTTTGTAACCACTAATGTTGCCTTTAGTGTGCCCATCTTCCCACAATCCTCTCCAATACTGATTGTTTCCTAATTTTTTTCTTTTTGGCATTTTGTAGACTATGAGATGAAGGCTCAGCCCTGTTTTGGTTCCTGTTTCTCTTGATTAGTGACTTAGACCACTTTCCATGTGGCCGTGAATCCTTGGCATTTCTTTTTAAAACTCTTTATGCAGATCCTTTGACTATCTCCTGGAGAATGTCTCTGGGTCCTGAGTTTCCCAATTCTATTGGATACCAGACCCATTTCAGAGAAATTGGACCCCAAATT
>NC_077228.1:544621453-544648953 GCF_027887165.1 Monodelphis domestica
AGCCCCAGTCTGAAGGAGGAAAAGGAAGGAAGGTTTAGATGGAACCATAATTATTTTAGCAGATTTTCCGTCCTTCCCCTCCTCTCCGCCCCAATTAAATGACACTGCAACTAGCAGAATGCAACTGCCCAAACCTCATGGACGAACGCTGAAGCTAGGTAGAAGGGGGAAAGGGCAATTATCCGGGAATGAGAGAAGTAGGGCTTTGGCAAAGGTTGGGGGTCCCACCTGCAAAACTAGGAACCCTGAAAAGCTCCACGTAATGTTTCCAGGGCTCAATGTTCTTCAGGTGCCGTTTCCTACCAGTTGTATGAGCAAATGGGGGTTTCTCTAACATCTGGGGAGAAACGGCCTTCACTCGTGAGAACAAGTTAGCGGCTGCTTATTATTTTTCAAGGCTTTAGCTTGGATTCAATAAAAAAATTGACTCTTCCCCAAGCTAACTCAATAATCACCAGAGGGAAGAATAGGGAGGGAGTGAACTGATTAAGCTGCAGGTAGGCTCCCAGTTGTTCCTTTTTTAAGGTAGGGTAGGAAAGAGGTTCTTTTAACACCAATATTTTGGTTGTGTGTATGAGTCATGGAATGTCTTAGAAGGACCCAAAGGTAAAGAAAAACATACCTAGAGGGGACAAAAAGATTGTAGTCATTTTCTAAGGAGGACTCGAAAAATGATTTTGAAATATTACCCAACCCATGACTGACCTGAAAAAGAAGAGCCAGCTTTTTAGTGAGAGTGAAGGATTACAGATGGCTACCAGCAACCACCAAAGGTCACGTCATCCTTTCAATATCGCCCGTTGCTTGGCGTGGATCGTCACATTTGACCCTGGAGAAAAGCTGTCTGCACTCTCTAGCTCCATTTCCTCCCTTCTCTCTCTCTTCTCACATCCTTGCAGCTTCCTTCCAATTGGAACTGCTCTCTCCAAAGCTGCAGAGATCTCCTAACTTGCCAAATCCAACAGCATTTTCTCAGCTTTCCTTCCTGATGACATCTCAACAGAAGAAGACACGATGGACTACACTTGCCCCCCGTTCTCATTTCTCCCTGGTTTTTGTGCCTCAGAACAATCCTGCAAAGTGAGCTGTAGAAGTGTTATAAATAAGAGGGATGAGAAGAGCAGCTCTCCTGAGGCAGGGTGGGGGGAAGGATCAAACGAGATCGTGTGGAAGGTTTGGCAGACTGGAAAGAGAGCTGGCTTCATCAATTTAGACTTGGAAAAAGGAAACAAAAGCTACTGATATTGAGACAGATTTAGTCAAAGGATGGCAGAATATTATAATCTGGCAAAGAATGCTTCTTCATCTGGGGCACTGAAGGAGAAGACATCAGTTGCTTTAAGGTTGGCAAAACACATACCTCCTCCTCCCTCCTTTAATCCTGGCAACTACCCGGTGATGTTGGCATTGCATATATATTATCCTCATTTTACAGATGAAGAAACTGATAACAGGGAGATTAAATGACTTGACCATAATCCCATAGCTAACAGCTAACAGCTAAAGCTGGATTGTAACCCAGATCTCTCCTGACTGTGAACCCGATATTCTATTTTATTATTATCATACTATCTTATTTAATAAAATAAAATAAAATTTAATTAAAAATAATTCTCAATACAACATGAGAAATGAATAATTCTGTGAATGTTCCTTGCCCACCCCAGAAGAAAATAAGAGCTTGAGAATTCTCATTTGGGATATTATTGATGTCCTTTATGTCTCCTTCTAACTTTTATCTAGATTACTTTGAAGCAAGGAAATGGGTGATATAATCAAAGATGTCTCTTGACATTTGTTTTTCTTTTCAAGAGGAAAAAAGTTTGACAGATGAAAAGCATATACTTTATATGTTTAAAGCTAGATTGTACAGTGGATAGAGCACTGCTCTTGACATCAGGAAGACCTATCTTCATGAGTTCAAATCTGACCTTCAATGCCTATTAGCTTGGTGACCCTGGGCAAGTCACTTAACCCTGCTTGCCTCAGTTTCCTCATCTGTAAAATGAGCTGGAGAAGACTATTTTAAGCATGACATGAACTTCCCGCCAAGTACTCTCCAATCCAGTAACATTGGCCTGTTGGCTGTCCCATGATCAAGATTGTCCATCTCTCAAGTTCTGGCATTTTCTCTGGCTATCTATCATGCCTGCAATGATCTTCCTGCTCCATTCCACTATTAAGATTTAGTTTCTCTGCTAAAAGTATTATATTTTTATAAGGTTTATTAAAGATTAAGAAATAAAGAAAATACAAAATAAGATAGCACGTGCCTAGGAAGCAGGAAGAGAGTTCCAGCAGCCAGAGAGCTCCTTTAAATAATAATTTGTGATCTTGCACTCGGGGAGATTAGAGAGAATTCTGGGAGCTAGCAAGGACTTCTGGGGTTTGAAGTCTGGGGTTCAAATTTCCATTTTTACTCCACCTACTGACCTCTCTGGCTTCCTTCAAAGATCCAGCAAAATCCAAAATTCTATAGAAATCCTTTCTCAGCTCTCTGAATTCCATTGCCTTCTGTATGTTTACAATTTCCTATTTATTCTGTATATACCTCTATTTACATAGCTGCCTGCATGTTCTCTGCCCCATTAAAATGTGAGCTCCTTGAAGGTAGGGACTGTCTTTACAGTGCTTGAAACACAATGGGCACTTACTTAATTATTTGTTGACTAATTTTTCAATTCTAGGTGCAACAACTGGAGTCCCCAGCAGAGGAACTCAAGCCATGAGGACCTTGGAGCTTAGAATTCCATTCCAGATGTTGCAAATAGCCCAATAAGAAAGATGTGAGAAACCAGGGTGCTGGGCTCTAAGCCCAGGGGCCACTTTGGATTTAGAACGGATTGGGACCAATGCCATATAGGAGATCAGCTAAACTGTGAATCTAATCCTCCATCCCTGACCAGCCTGAAGTGAAAATGGGAGGGATTATTTCTCCAAAGTCTTGGGGAAAATGTTTGTGTTTGTTCTCGCTGTTCCTTTGAAGTACACTTCCCTCTCTAAAAGCTAATCCAATTGTCATAACCGATTAAATGGAACTGAGGTGCTGAGACTCCTAAAATTAAGGGAATAAAATCAGTGGGAGCTTGAGCCAGTGATGGAAACAGGAGATCCACCCAACCCCCTAAGGTTACCAGAGAACTTTGATGGGTGAATGAAATGTAAAACACCCAGTCAGGGCAGAGTCACTGTGATATATATAGATCACAAAATGAGACAATCTTGAATTTTCTTTACTGTGGACTTAGTCTATAATTAGCTAGTAACTTAAAAGCCTGCTTTCATATTTTATACTCAACCTCCTTAGCGAATCTCTATCTTAAATTGAAACACTTGAAAACATTCTGATCAGTCAGAATCTCAAAGAAGATTGGGTAAAGATGTCTTGATTTCTATTATACCTTTTTCCTGAGAAAAGAACCCAAATGAATGATAGTTCCAATTTATCTACCTTCATTTTTTTCCCCTAGAAGGAGGTATGCTCCATGAGATGGAATTTGGCTAATGACCTATTGGTAAAAGAAATGGATAAAGAATTACAGGACTCCAGTTTAAACCTTAGATGCCAATTACTTGCTGTGTCTTTCAGCAGTTCATTTCAATGCCCCAGGGGCCTCAGTTTTTTAATCTGTAAAACAGGAAGAAATAACAGGTTGAGTGAACAGTATGGGAACCTCATAGGAATGAATGAATGAAATAAAAAAAAAACATAATTAAGAAATGTGTAAGGAATGCTTGTTGAAAAAAGCATTCATTAAGTACCTGTGGAACTCATATTGGACTGATCAGTCACATTGTACTCTGACTCCAACATCATGATGTCATTGGTCTTCCTTGAAAATGAAGGAACAATGAAAATGAAGAACAATTATGTGTCAAACACTATACTTAATGTTGGGAGGAGCACTTAAAAAAACAAGATTGTCTCCCTTCTCAGGGAACTCTCATGATAATTCGGAGAGACCTTGTTTCATGTTCTGCCTCTGACATCTATTGGCTCTGTGATCCTTGGCAAATTTTATAATCTTTCAATGTCCCCAGGAAACTCTCTAAGAATCTAATTTCAAGAGAAGGTATTAGTCTGTACTGATAGAGGATATTCCTTACCAGGAACTTCCTATACCAGTAAAATCTCATGCCTGGACTAAAAATAAAATTAAAATTGAGATATTAATTTCTTGTACTCCTTAGGATTATTGTGAGACTGAAATAAGGCAATAGGGTGTATTTGTAGCTACAAAGACCTACCTGTGTAGGATGGCACCTTATGTAGTAGAAGAGACTCTGGGCTGAGAGAACACAGATTCTAACCTTCAGTTCTTTCACTTATTTACCATAAGACCTTGGGAAAAGCATTTATCCTTTGACTCTGAGCTTCAGTATGTTCATGTATTAGATGGGCAATGGGAGAGACAAAATACTAGCTGTAGTTACACTAACAGGGCTGTTATAAGGAATGAATGAGATCATGAATGAGAAAAAAGTGCTATTTATATACTATAAAAAGTATTCCAAATAGGTCAGCTCTAATTACTAGATAGAAAAAGGTACAGCAGCTATATCTGCTTAGAAATAAATTATTCTGATACCCACTGCAAATAAAACCCAAAGCAGTCAACACAACAAAATGTGTAGTTTCCTTGTCAATAGTCTGAGAATAACTGTAAAGCTTTCCTGGGGATAGGCAAGGTCAAAGGATTAAGAGCATAAGCTCTTCTCAGATGATCAGGACATGATTTAGTTATTTGCAGGGAACCGGTTAGAATGACTGATTCAGTAGATTTTTTTTTTTTTTAAGTCTTGGGATTGTCATGTAATAGATGAGAGTACTACAGAAAAGCAATGTGCACAGGACAAATATAGGAGTGAAATACATGTAGAAATACATCTACCGTGATGCTAACCAGCTCCCTGCAAATAAATAACTAAATCAAGTCCCGATAATCTGAGAAGAGCTTATGCTCTTAATCCTTTGACCTTGCCTCTCCTCTGAAATATATGTAGGCAAGAAAATGTGGAAATGAACTCCCATTTCCATTGGAGTATTTCCTTTGCATCATTTCCCCAAGCTCATACCTCCCTGAAACAAACATTTCTCAAACAGACAAAGTTACACTGGAATCTCACTTTAACACACTTTGCTGTAGATCAGAATTCCAAATGTGGGTGGGTTTGTCTTGGAACCAGTTCAAGAGGGATTGGTTATGAGAATGCCCAAAGGACCTCATTACAGGGAGATCCCACCAACAAGGTAGGCACAGGGCCAGGCTTATCTGTAAGCCAAACTGGCAATCACCTATGAAGTGTGATAATAATAGTCCATATTTATTTAGCCATTTTAATTCTTGTTTCATCAGAAAATCATTGTGAAGTAGGTAGCCTTTTAAGATTTACCCCAATTTGTAGATGGGAAAAGTAAGTAGACAAGAATTTCAGTGAATGCAGAGTCTCTTAAGAGCATAGATAATGGACCTTAGAGATAATCTCATTTAATCTTCTCATTTTGCAAATGAAGAAACTGAGATTTGGAAAGGTAAAGGAAATTGACCATGGTCATGTATGTCCTCAGTGGAAGAATTGAGATGTGTTGAACTAATTTATACAATTATTAAATCCAATATTCTTTACATTACATTCTCATTCATTTGGGGCAGCTAGGCAGCAACAGTGGATAGAATACTGGACCTGGAGTCTGAAGCTTCCTCGATCCAGCGAGAAGCCTCAAAGTAGGAAGATAGAGGAAGGATAGAAGTTCTGTATGCCGCGAGGGGGGTGGCAGAGCCAAGTTAGAGATATGAGTTGGCAGGAATGAGTCAGAAATCCAGGCCTTATTAATTACAAAGGAGCCACAGCAAAAACTCTGATCAGTGGACTACTCAGAAGGCTTGTACCCTTCCAGGGATCCAAATTTAATATTACACAGGTCGGAGATATGATAGAGAAAGGAGAGTGCCTGGCCAAAGGCCAGGTCCCAGGTGGGAGAGGTAGATCAGGAAAGAAATCAAAGATGGAGCTTGGCCAAGCTCCAGCAAGGACAGGCATCAGTGAGAGCTGAGATCCAAGTGAGGAAGAGAGAGAAGAGAAGGCGGAGCTTGCTGCGCCCTGTATTTAATCTCTTTGATATGCAAATATACACAGTACACAGGGATGATTCTCATTGGTTAATGACAAGGTATAGGTGTGGTTTCTCTTAGCCAGGTGAGCACAAAGAAACCTGTTTTCCCGCCTAACCTGGGGGAAGCTGGGGTCAAGGGTCAGAGCCTTTCCCAGCCATGTGTAAGACTGAGCATGCTCTCTTCTAAGCCACTCTGTACATACTGTTTCCCTTGCCCATAGCTATGGGTGGACTTCTATAGAGTCAAAAAAGAACTTAATTCAAATCTGATCTCAGACACCAACTGGCTGTGTGAACTTGGGCAAATCACTTAACTCCATTTGTCTCAGTTTCTTCATCTGTAAAATGTTCTAGAGAAGGAAATGGCCAACCATTCCAGTATCTTTGCCAAGAAAACCCCAAATGCGGTCACAAAGAGTTGGATCATTGAACTCAGTGATCTCTGAATGTGAGTCTAGGTTTTCAAGCTCCAGGTCCAGAGATCTTTCAAAATATCTTATCACTTTGCATATGGATGCAAAGGATAAGGCTCCTTGCATGAAGTAGGATAGAGCTTCTTGTTTCCAGGTCATTAAAAAAAATCAGTAACTGAAAAACCTATATATTTTACCAATGCATCTAAAAGCATTTTTTCTGAGAAGGGGTCCAAAGGCTTCAGCAGACTTCAAAAGATATCTATGGCTCAAAATGCTTATGAGCTGGGTTAGGATGACTTAAAATTTAACCACTGATTACTCACTTCTTGGTGCCCCAAACTACCCTTTCTAAATAGCAGCCTTTCAAAATACAGATGCCTCTGGGAAGGATCTCTTACTGCTTTACTTCAGTGAGAATGGCTTTATTAAATTTTTCTATTTAATGCTTGACAATAAGTTTGGGATAGCCATAGTATAGAAAGAGAATAAAGCAGGGGGACATAGGGCAGAAAGTGGAGGAAGGATGGGGAAACAAAAGGCAGAAGCTACTAAAGACATATCTTGTCAAGCTCAAATTTTCAGTTGGTGCTAGTTCCAAGAGATTTCATCCAAAAAAAACGAAAAACACTTTCGCCAGACTCCGGTATATTTGCACTAATTTATTTTTATTTTTAAAATATGCCATAATGTTGCAAGAACATTTTGTGTTCAAATAATGTGAAATATTATGCACTGACTCTTTAAAGTCATTTTCATATAGTTCAATTAATTATTAAAAGGGAGAAAATGTGTTGTGTGAGCAAAGGAAAACATGTATATTTATTGTCAGATTAAAAAAAAATATTTTCCCTGTTGTGAATGAACATTTTAATACCTAATAGAAGTGGGGGAAAGCACCTTTATTTTGAAACAAACTGCTAAAATATTTGTATGTTTCTGATTTGGGACAGTTTTGGAGAGAATAATCTGTGGAGTGGATTTAAAGAAAATTTTGGGAGCTATGTCTCTCTAAAAGGCAAGTCACTGAGAGTCAAGTGACTCCAATTTAAGTCATTTAAATATGAGAATGATAGGAAAAGGGTAGGTGAAGAAAGTAGAGAGAACAGAGCAGGGGACTGACATTTAGTGCCTGATATGTGCCAGACATTGTGCTAAGAGCTTTACATTTATTATCTCATTTGGTTGCCACAACAACCTTGGGAAGTAGCAGTTTTTATTACCCCCATCTTACAGAGAAGGAAATTGAGGCAAACAGAGGTTAAGTGTCTTGCCCTGAGTCACATAGCTAGTAAATGTCTGAAGCTAAATTTGAAACTTACTTTATTAGAACCCTGGAAGTTAGAGAAAATTGACTGAGATAAGGCTTCAGCAGTGATGGTCAATTGATTGGGGAGAAATTATTTCATTGATCAAAAGCAGTAGTGATAGCTTTTACCCTAATTACCACCTAGAATTGGAGAAAGGTGAAGCTTGTTTGGTTTCCCCCATTGGTCTGTTTGTTTTTTACTCTCTGCTGCCTCTTCTTGCTGGAGAAGGAAAAAGTAGAGGGGCTTTACCTACCCTGCTTTGTTAATCTGATGAGATGAGCTATGTTTGTGCTATATTCTGTTTCCCGATTGGACTGTGCAGAATCTGGGTAAGTGAATATCTAGCTGGTCTAAGAGATGTATTTCAGAGACATAAGTTGATGAACAGAGCAAGTATCTGGTTTAGAGAGAATTGTTATTCATGTTAAGAGCTAACACGTTCTAGGTACCCACTTAAAGATAAAGGTTAATTTAAAGAACTTATAAAAGCTACATTCAAATTGAGAAGAATGTTTCTCCAGCTAAAGAATGGTAAGACCAACCATTGAACAGAGAACAGGTTTGTGAGTTTTCTGAATGGACCCATTACATTGATGTCCCCAAATCTGGGAATATAATTTGCTAGCTCCATGAGATTTTCTCCTTTTATACATTCTCTGCAGGTTCCTCAGTCTTCTTCTTCACCATAGCTATTAAGGGCATTCATGGATATTGATTTATATGCATAGTGTGTATTTCATCATTTTCTGAAATTTATGTTTGAATATATTAGTATATGTAATATAATATACTGTCATAAATGTGCCTTGCTAAGTCAATTGTTTTATTGAAGACCTAAGAGTGTTATTATTATTAGACATCATTTTCTATCACCAATTCTTATTAGTTTTGACTCTACAAAACATTATACCTCTCCTCTGAGAAGATGATCATCTGAAATCTCATTACCATGCTTGATGGATTTAGTTTTTGATACCCAACACCACCTCAACTCTGTCAGTTGCATCTTCCTTTTAACTGGACAATTGGAAGGTGGAACAAGAAACTCCTCTCCAAGGCTTCTTTATAGAGGTCTCTGAACTTTTAGAACTTTCAAGGTAACTTTTCCTTTTCCATCAACAGCTCTGTTTGGTTTTGACTCCATGGAACATCATACCCCTACACCAGTGCCCCGCCCCCCCCTTTCCATCTTCCTTTTGTGTGTTATATTTTCACATTAGATTATAAAATCCTTGAGATCAAGGATTGTCTTTCTCTTTCTTATTTGTATCTTCAGCCAGCACTTAGCACAATGTCTAGTTCATGTGATTAACAATTGAATTAAGTAATTGCTGTATAGAGAAAAGGTATGTTGAAGAGGGGCTCAAGAACAAGTATGATGATTAGGGATGTGTATTTCCCTCCACAGGGAATGAGAAAGTTTGGATACAAGCATAAGGTGATGTTCTATCTCTGAAATTTAGACCTTTTAGTATGGATACAGGTTGGTGTAGTGAGATAAATCTAGACAGTAATGGGATATGATTAGACTAGCCCATTTTTCTCCTTATGAATAGCTGTCACCATAGAATAAACATGTTTGAAAAAATCAGTTCCATTTTTAATGGGTTTGTTAAAAGGCGAAGATCAGCTAGATTAGTATGTCAGCATGAATTAGTAAAAAGAATATTGGACTTGAAATCAAAAGACTTGGGTTCAAGTTCCAGAGATAGAGCGTCCCCAAATGGTTATATACCAGCTTTCTCATTGTTGCAGGGGTACCATGTTGAGAGAACTAGATGCACTATACTCACCAGCTGTAGTTCCTGAGTACTCATCTAAGACCCTGCTTAGCTATACACAAGCCACTCAATTCACATTTCTGACACCACCTGTATGAGTATTGGCAATTTGCTAACTAACTCTTTGACTCAGTTTCCTATTCTGTAAAGTGTTAATAATCATATGTAACCTATTTAAGAATAGTAATTAAACATAATTTAATAATTAAATGCAATAATTATATATCAACTGATTTCATTGATGTGTTGTGAGGAAAGAGATCTGTAAGCTTTAAAATACTATATAAATGTTAACTATAATTATTTAGTTGGTCTCAGGCACCCCTGAGATCAGCTCTGAACACTGATTGCTCTGTTTCTAAGGCATCTATCATTTCTATTCTTAAAATGACCGAGGAGGTCCCCAAATAGAAAATCTGAGAGATATTCACCTTTTAATACTCTTCTATAGCATCCTAGCCATGGGAGAGAGAAGGACATTTGTAAAACCTATGTCATTGCAATTTTGTTAGTCAACAAACCTTTATTAAATGCCCCGTATATACCAGGCACTGCGCTAAGCTCTGGGGATTTATACTTCATTAGCTAAACTAAGTAATTTTAAGACCATACTTCTGTCTTGGACTGGATGTGAGTATCCATTTCAAGACAGAAGAGTATTAAGGGCTAGGCAGTTGGATTTAGTAATCTGCCCAGGGTTACATAGCTAAGAAGTATTTGAGGCCATATTTGAACCCAGATGCTCCCTATTCTAGGCCTGGAACTCTTTCCAGAGTCACTTCCCTGAGCCACTGAGCTATCCCTCCCTTTAGATTCAGAGGAGAAGCAGGTACAGATTCTCTGAGTTTAGAGCTAAACACAATTTTCACTTTTTAAAGATTCAGCATGATTCACGTTTCAAATAATCTGCCATTCAGGAAATTGATTTCATTAAAGGAAATGTATAATTGAAATTCACCATAGCTTCCAAGTATTATAAGTAGACAAAGACCAAGCTGGCCAATGCCAACCTTGCCCCTTGGTAAGCCTCCTGACTTGGAATTTCTAAGGTTCTATCTTTGGGAGACTGATGCAGTGGGATTTTCATTAGCAAGAATTCCCTTTGCTGATAAAGATTCCGCACTTTTCCATTCTGATTTTTTTTAAGTGGTGTCCAACCCATCACCTGCATCCTTGGATTAACCTCATGCTGCCCGTGGGTTTTGTCCCTCTGTAAGCAGTCCACTTGCCCTGTGTCATGGCTTAGAAAGGGTAGGAATGCTCCCATTCAATCTCCCAAACACTGTTTTCCTTTACTATGGATGAGGTGAGGGTAGTCTTGTTTCAGGGGACTTAGAATGTGAATTTTTTAAGGAAAAAAATATGTATACATATAACCATCCTTTCATTTATAATGTTTAAACTGCAATTATTGTCAGGCACCGGATTTTACATGAGGAAAAAAAAAGTGCTCCAGGTCCACTGATTGCATGTGTAATGGGCCACTTGCATTTGCAATTAACCACTCACGCCCTCATTTTCAGAACACAAGAGGTTGATTATCTGGCTGTAGGTGCAATAATGAGCACACATGACAAGGAATTCCCAGTGGAGTCCTCCTCAGAGGTCCTTCAATGGAAAACCTCGCATGTGGAGTCATTAGGTAAGACAGAGTAGGGAATGTCACCAGGCACGCGGTATATCAAGTGGTTTTGGCTGTCATTTCATTTATTCTTCTTGACAGACAAGTGGAAATTCCCCCCTCATCTGAACTAGATGAGTGTGTCTGGGGGCTCGTATTGCCACAGAGAGGAGGACGAACCACGGTGGTGGGCCTCTCCATCATTAGAGGTTTACCTACATGTGCTGGCTTTTACCCAACCAAGTATTCCACAGGTTTTTGTTTTTTTAAGCCAATGAGAATTGGAAGGAACCCTGAGGACAAATGGAAATTATCCAGCCAACCCTTTTGAATAGAGAAAGAAAGAGATGGACAGAAAAGAGACAGAGGCAGAGAGAGAAGGGTTGGTGGAAGAAGGCATATTAACGGAAGTCCACATAAATATTATGTGTTAGAAACAGAAGCAACTCTTCTGAATCTAGATTTTTCTACCTCCAAAGTAGAGCCCCTAAACTTTGTATCCACTATACATCACTGCCTAGAAATAAATAAATATATTTATTATCTATATATTCAAACATGTGAATATAGTTGACATATGATCAGTAAATTTTGCATATATAGGGCTGTGTGGGCTGGTAGTTTTATATTGTAGACATGTACTAGATTTCTATATCTAGCTGCCATCTATTCTCTTTCTTCCTTTCCTCTTCTATACCTCTTTCTCTTCTCTCTCAATGAATAAGTCTGGCCCCTCCCATAGAGAGAGATAGAAAAATAATTAGGTGGATAGATAGATAATTGAAGGATATATAGGTGTAAGATGAATAAATATTTGATAGATGATAGATAAACTGAAGACAGACAGACAGACAGACAGACAGCTAGATAGATAGATATGGATAGGGACTGTGATTTTAATACTAGAGGGAACGCCCCCAGAAGAAGTTGCTCCTACTAAAATGAGTTGGCAACTTCTCTGAAATTTATAATCTTAGAGAGTTACCTATAGCAGTGGTGTCAAACTCAAATAGAAATTACTGGAACATTCATTTAGAAAATCACAAATTAAGGGGGCAGCTGGGTAGCTCAGTGGATTGAGAACCAGGCCTAGAGATGGGAGGTCCTAGGTTCAAATCTGGCCTCAGCCACTTCCTAGCTGGGTGACCCTGGGCAAGTCACTTGACCCCCATTGCCTAGCCCTTACCACTCTTCTGCCTTGGAGCCAATACACAGTACTGATTCCAAGGCAGAAGGTCAGGGTTTAAAAAAAAAAAGAAAATCACAAATTAACATTATCTGTGTTATATTTTATTTTAATTGATTTCATTCAACATTTCTCAATTACATTTTAATCTGGTTTGAGCTGCCTTAGGGAATTTTGCGTATCATTTGCACCCTAAAACAGGCCTTTCACCAACTCTGGACTAGAGCACTAAGGACAAGAGTATACTGGAGCAATTTCCTACCATCTTGAGAGCTTATTATTAAATTTCTGGAGAAATCATTTACAACTTTGAAATTGACAAATGCCACAAATAAGGGCTTTGCTCTACTACTTTTCTAGACTTAAGAAGGTGATTACAAAAATATTAATAATGCAGATTGAATTTAAAAGTCCATCATAAGCATACTTTTGTTTCTGGCAAACTGGTTGTTAAACCTTTGCTGATATACCACTGACAAATATTAAGTGACTTGCACAGATTCAATCGCGTGGTTGGTATGTGCCAAAGGCAGGACTTGACCCTAGGAATGAAGACTTTTGCCATCTTTGGGGTAGTAATCACTTCTAGTTTTTCAGATGAGATTTCTTCCTGTTCCTCTAGAAAAAAAAAATTTCCATTTTCCCCACTGGTTCTAGTTCCTCCAATCCTTTTCTGGAGTACCATTGCATCAAGACTCTTAAGAGGTCCATTCAGGACTGCGAAGGAGTTCTAGCTGCATGGAAAGTCTCTGTGTTGGGAATTATGAATCAGAGTCACTGGAGACATCTTTCTCATCTTGGAAGAGCCCTGAAATCCATTGCTGTTGTTGGGCCCGTGACCAAAATGGCTCTGGGCTCTATTTAGTTGAAGTGTTTGGGGAGCTGGAAAACTACATGGGGCGAGGCCTGCTGACATGTTTCTGCCTTTTTGCAAATTCCTACTCAGCAGTAATTCAGCTCTCTAATCTGCACAGACAATTCCCTGAAAATCTCAGTAAGAGCACAGGAGCTGCCTCTCCCCTAGAGGTCTACACCCTGTTTTGCATAGCCAAAAGCTACCAGCCCACACAGCCCTCATATATTGCAAAATGTTTGCCAGTGGGAGAGGTCATAATGCTGGCTACATCACATTGTTCCACAGACCTGGTTTTACTCTTCAAGGCCCTTTCCCTGGCAAATTCAAATCCAGGAGGGAGTTCACTGCCTACACATGGCCAGGCTCACCTTTTACTAGATCATTCGGGCTCTTGGTGCCAAAAGAAAGGCTGGATTTGTAACAACACGTAAAGAATTGGAACATGGACATGGTCCAAGTGAGTTCTAGTCCTGTCTGCAACTAGAAAGATTGTACTGGGGCCAGGTGAGAGCAGGTATAATCCTATTCTCTCCCTCTGAGCCCATGGGCATTGAAATAAAAAGAAGCAAAAAAGGAGTTTTGGTTAGATAAATTGCTTATACTTGAACCCTCCAACTACTGTGGTTTAGAATCAGGATTGTATTAAAATAGAAACAAATAATGATGACATCATTATTATAATGAAGGGAAAGAGGAGGAGAAAGAAATGAAGAATAGTAAAAATGAACTTTTATATAGCACGTTAGAGTTTTCAAAGTGCTTTTTTAAGGGGAAATAGAGACAAGATGGCAGAGAAAAGGCATTGTCTTACCTGGGCTCTCCTATTTCTTCCTTCAAATCTTTTTAAAATAAAGCCTCAAAAGAAATCTAGAGCAGCAGAACCCATAAAAAGATGGAGTGAGACAATCTTCCTCTCCAAGATGACTTAGAAGATTGCCAGGAAAGTATGGGTGAAAATTGAGCAGAGTCCACCCCAGGATGGGGACAACCTGAATCAGCAAAGTAGGCTTCCAAGAAATCTGAGCCTACATATGGTAAGGGGGTCAGACAACTGATTAGAAAGAGATTATAGTTTGTTGTTTTTTTCTGACACTGCATGCAAGACTGTTGAATTGCCCATATGCAGATCTAGAACTCAGTCCCAGGGCAAGGAGGAGTATTAATACACTAGAGCATTTAGCTACAGAGGATTATGGACTCCAATCTCAGTTCCAGGGTTGAAAAGATTACTTGTAGACACTCACAGACCAAAGAATAGACCAGGAGATTAATAAACACATTTTTACTTATATCAATCACCTTGGAAGAAATGACAACTTATAGACCCCTCAAATTAGCTTTGAAAGCAACTGCACAAAAATCCTGAAATTTGGGGCAGTGTCCTGGTACCCCATACACTAGGAGGGTAGTATTACATTTTTTAAAAGTATTACATTTTTAAAAAAAAGTTAAAGTTAAAAGATTAAAAATTAGATTTGGGCAAATGGAAGCTAATGATTCCATGAGATATCAAGAAATAACAAAACAAAATTAGAAGAATTAAAAAAAAACTAGAAGAAAATGAGAACTATTTTATTAGGAAAAAAAAAGTTGACCTAGAAAATAGATGGAAAGATAAGGAGGCAAGAACAATGAGCAAACAACAACAACAAAAAAAGAACCTGACCATTAAAACTTTTTTTATAGTGGATTGACAAGGAAGATCAAAACACAAATTTATATGACAACAAAGTCAAAAGGCAAAACAAAGCCTCAAAGAAAAATGTGCTTTTGTCTCAGCCCCCCTCTGCCCAAATTCCTGAAAAGTATCAGTACAGTCAAAAGAGATGCGTTTAAAGTAGCCATGCTGTAAGTTCCTGTTTGGAAAAGTTTCTTCCTTCTCCTCTTTCTCCCCCTCTGCTATCCCCTGCCCCCAGTCCACGTGGAGGCTAATTGTAGCCTAAAGAAAAATCATCTCTGTTTTTACCAGCCAGTGGAAGTGAGTCCTGGGCCTAGGGCAATGAGCCATCTGCGCCGAGGCTAAAGTTAGCTGGGGCTGGGAGAGCGGGTCACCAGGTGACCGAGATCTGGGTCAAACAGGTCTGGATGCTGGGACCAGATAAGAGAGAGAGAGAGAGAGAGAGAGAGAGAGAGAGAGAGAGAGAGAGAGAGAGAGAGAGACCACCAGGGCCGGGACCAGGTCCAAAGTGGATGGCTGCAGGCAGGAATGAAGGCAAGCAGGGCCAGGAGCCGAGAGCCAAGATGAGTCAAGAGGCTTGCTAAAAAGCCTTGGAGAAACTTGGCTTAAAAAAAATCTAGGCAGTAGCTGAACTTAGTAACAGTAGAGAAAAGATTTAGAAGATTGAGTGTATTTCATCATTACCGACGTGGTTCACCAAAAACTGTAACAATTAGAATTAGTTTCTCTGCTAAAAGTTATTATATTTTATAAAGTTTATTAAGATTATTAGAAATCAAGGATACAAAATAATAATCCACATGCCCATTGGCGAGCCCCCGCATTTAGTCTACTCACTACATCCTTGCAATCTCTGAGTACAGGAAGAGACCTCAGTAGGCTTTACAGTCAGTTTAAATAAAAATTTTGATCTTTCCCAAGTGGGGAATCTCAGTGGGATTATAGAGAACTCTGGGAGCTACCAAGGACTTCTGGGAACTGAAGTCCAGGGTTCAAATCTCCATTTTTACACTGTAAAGATAAATTAATCACAAAAAGATCAAGTAATTTACAGAAGGCAAGCTTAACAAAGAGGTGTGAAAGTACTCAGAAGATATAATCTAACCAGAAAAGGTGAGAATCAAAGAAAGTGAGAACTAAAAATGGGAAGTCCTGGAAAAAAGGGTCTACTGTGATTAGTAGATGTGAAAATTTAGGGGAGGTGACATAAAAGAAAATTCTCTTTAAAAGGAGGCTAAAAAGTCAGTTCAGGATCTTTGAACTCAATTCAGGAGATTGAGTTAAGTGGAGGACTGGAGCTTCCTTGGAGATGGTCTCGTGGTGAGTTATAAGACTAACTCCCTCTTCCTTAGGTTCAGGAAGGCCACTTTGGCTTAGGCTTTTAACTACTTCTTGGCTCAGCCTGAGCCAGAGCAGTTTAAATTAATTCTCTCTCTCTCTCTCTCCTTTCCTTAATTTCATCTCTCTATATTAATTAAAATCTCCATAATTATCAGCTGACTTGGTTATTTTTCATATTTGGGAATTTCCCATGGCGACCACTTATTTAGATATTAAGTCAAAACACTAAAATTATCCTTACAGTTTTGGCATTTACAATGTCCTGAATATAAAGAAGGAACCAAAAGCAAATTAGGCAAACACAGGATAGTGTACTTTTAGATCTCTGGGAAAGGAAAAACTTTAAAACCCAGCAAGAGCTAGAAAAAATCACAAAATGTAAAATCAATAATTTTGATTACATCAAATTAAAAAGTTTTTGTACAAACAAAACGAATGCATCCAGAATTAGAAGGGAAGCAACAAATTGGGAAACAATCTTCATTACAAAAACCTCTGACAAAGGTCTAATTACTCAAATTTATATAGAGCTAAACCAATTGTACAAAAAAATCAAACCACTCTCCAATTGATAAATGAGTAAAGGACATGAATAGGCAATTTTCAATTAAAGAAATCAAAACTATTAATAAGCACATGAAAAAGTGTTCTAAATCTCTTATAATCAGAGAAATGCAAATCAAAACAACTCTGAGGTATCACCTCATACCTACCAGATTGGCTAACATGACAGCAATGGAAAGTAATGAATGCTGGAGGGGATGTGGCAAAGTTGGGACATTAATGCATTGCTGGTAGAGTTGTGAATTGATCCAACCGTTCTGGAGGGCAATTTGGAACTATGCCCAAAGGGTGCTAAAAGACTGTCTTTCCTTTGATCCAGCCATAGCACTGCTGGGTCTGTACCCCAAAGAGATCATAAGGAAAAAGACTCGTACAAGAATATTCATAGCTGCGCTCTTTGTGGTGGCCAAAAACTGGAAAATGAGGGGATGCCCTTCAATTGGGGAATGGCTGAACAAATTGTGTTGGTGATGGAATACTATTGTGCTCAAAGGAATATTAAAGTGGAGGAATTCCATGGGAACTGGAACAACCTCCAGGAAGTGATGCAGAGTGAGAGGAGCAGAACCAGGAAAACATTGTACACAGAGACAGATACACTGTGGTAAAGTCAAGTGTCATGGACTTCTCCATTATTTGCAATGCAGTGATCCTGAACAACTTGGAGGAATCTATGAGAAAAACCACTATCCACATTCAGAGGAAACACTGTGGGAGTAAAAACACTGAAGAAAAACAACTACTTGAATACATGGGTTGAAGGGATATGGTTGGGGATGTAGGCTCTAAATGAACATCCTAGTGCAAACATCAACAACATGGAAATAGTTCTGATCAAGGACACAAGTAATACCCAATGAAATTGGGCATTGGCTGTGGGAAGGGTAGGTGGAGGGGAGGGAGGAAAATAATGTGATTATTGTAACCAAGGAATAATGTTCTAAATTGACTAAATAAACTAATTCAAATGTAAAGAAAATAAAATGTATATCTCAGTTATGGTGTAAAAAGAAAAAAAAAAGAAAGGAATTTCATAAAAAGTAGAATTGGCCAAATGGAAAAGGAAGTAGAAATGCTGACTGGAAAAATTTTCAAAATTAGAATTGAGCAAGTAGAAGCTAATGACTCTATGAGGCACCAAGTAAAAATAAGACAAAATTAAAAGAATGAAAGAAATGACCTGGAAAATAGATCAAGGATAGGTAACTTATGAATTATTAGGTTTATCTGAAAGCAGGATCAAAAAAAATTAAAAAAAAAAAGAAACCACATATCTTTCAAGAAATTATCAAGGAAAACTTCCCTGATTCCCTGAAAAATAGTCTGAACCAGAAGGTAAAATAATTTTTTTTAATCTACTGATCACTTCCTGAAAGAAATACCAAAATGAATATTCCCACTAATATTATAGCTAAATTCTGGAGCTGCGGTTTCAGAAGAAAATATTGAAAGCATCCAAAAATAAATTATTCCAATATTACAAGGCTTTTCCTTCTTTTTAAATGGAGAGGGGGTTGAAAAGTTTCTCTCACTAGAAAGATGTAAGCTCCAGTGAAACTGTTCAGGGGAAATGCGGTAAGGGAAATATGGACACTGAGGTGTAAGCTGAAGAACAAAGGGAAAGATGGCAAAATCTCTTCCTCCCTGGGGTTAACTGACACCAGAGCTTGAGGCAACCTTAGAGAGTCAGAAGGAAACTTTCAGTCACTTTTTCCACAGGATATTTTTACAAACTATATCCCTGGAGTCCCTAATGTGGGCACAACTGCAGGGAAAGATGTTATAACCCAGTCAGCTGTTTCAGAGCAAGGGTTTGTAGTCAAGCCCTTTTCTATGGAGTGTTGAGGCAGACCAGATTTCGTTTTCCACAGATGGGACAGAATTCACACTTTGGGACAAAATTCACACTTTGGATTCTGTCCCCTATCACTCAATCCCCTTTTGTTATTGAAGATAGGCCAAACCCGGAACTGACTTTACTAAGATTTATTTTGAAAAGGGAAATGAAGGTATTGATGGGAAAAGGGAAAGGATACCCTGACAAGCTAAAACCCCACAACAGCTGGAACTAGAGGTTTGAGTACAAGTACCAAAGAACTCTGCCTGCTTTCCAGCTGTCAGTCTTTATTTCTAATTTAATATTTCTAATCTCTCAGTCCAAGTCAAATTCAAAGACCCAGAAAGAAGTAGGAAGTCTGGCTTAGATGAGAGAGTCTAAACCAACTTCTTCTGAGTCAAGGGTTCTTATAGGCAGATGGAGGAAAGGTAGTAGAAAATTCCTTGATGGAAACAGATTCACACAAAGGTGGGAAAATCTGACTCTTCTCCCTCTTGTGACTTCAAATCCCCTCAGTCACTCAGGAAAAGTCCTCCCCACTTCCCTTCCATAGCTGGAAGACCTGGAGTTGTCCAGAATTCTCCTCAGCTCACAGTTCTCTACCTACAATCCTTTGCTGTCTTTCAACTGCAACCCAGTTGCTTGTCCATCAAACATGAAAGATTCTATCCAGGTACCCTTGCCATTCTTACAAATCTCATTTCTCATCTTTGTGCATTCTTAGCCAAAGAAGCACCAAGATTAACAAGCAATGTAATATCTAACTTCTTAATTCTAATCCTGAGTAGCTAATGTTTTATCCTATCCCCAAAGGAAAAAAAATCTATCTTTCTAAACCCATTTCTACTCCAACTCCACTAACTCTAAAATCTAAGAAGGATTTATGGAAAGCTGGATTAGGTTAGGTGAGTCCAGGGTTTTACATGTTTTTTAACATTTAAGCAAACAAGATTTGGACAAACATTGTCCAAGAAACACTTTTGTAACAATCAATTTATGGCACTTGTCAATAATTCTCTACTGTTACTTTTCTTGAACAATGTAAACTTGACAAATTTTAGTACTATTCTGTTTTATCCCTAGTCTATATCTAACTAATACAATAGTTACTGTCTTACTTTTTTATGTTCTTTCTTAAATCCTATTCTGTCCCTCATGCTAGCTCCGAGTTTTTAACTTCCCTAATTCCTTAGCTGTTCTGTCCCTAATCTTGCATTATCTAATGTATTTTACCTTATGTAGTGTTAGTGCTATTTTATTCCCATGTCTATTGGTGTAGTAATTTATGGTACAAGTAATTTTCATTGTACAACATTTACAATAGTCAGGATAACATGAGATTTAGCAGCTTCAAAATTAAAAAGATCAGAAAGCTTAGACTATGATATTCTGGAGGGCAAAGGAGCTAGGATTATGATTGGGAATCACCCAGCAAAACTAAGTATAATCTCTTGGGAGAAAAAAAATGGATATTCAGTGAATTAGTGGACTTCCAAGTATTCCGGATGAAAAGAACAGAGTGAATAGAAAATTCTGATATTCAAATACAAGACTCAAGAAAAGTATGAGATAAATTGGACAAGGAATTCATAAGAGATTCAATATGGTTAAACTCTATATTCTTACATGGGAAAATACTACTTGAAACTCCTAAGAACTTCATCATTATTAGGGCAGTTATAAGGAGTATACATAGAGGATATAGGTGTGAGTAGAATATGATGGGGAAACGGGGCAGGTAGAGTTAAAATGGAGTTAATTATCTAACAATAAAAAGGAATGAAAGAATTTTATAGTTATTAATTGAATTTTAAGCTCTTCTTTTCACATAAATTTAGAAGAGTCTAAATAAAACTTGAAACACAGAACAATGTCCAGGGAGTACAATCCACCAATTGTTACTTTTATTTATGTTCCCATGTGTTGACCTGGAGAAGAGTTCAGAATAAGGGGCCCATGAAAGGTATTGGAATATGAGATGTGTATGATAGGCATGCTTATATATAAATGTATATGTTTATGTATATATAATACACATGTGAATATTTATATACCACATATAGTCATCATTGTTTAGTTCTTTAGTTGAGTCCTATTCTTTGTGACACCATGGACCATATTGTCCATGGAGTTTTCTTGGTAAAGATACCAGAGTGGTTTGCCATTTCTTTCTCCATTGGACTAAGGCAAACAGAGGTCAAATGACTTCCCAATGGTCACATAGCTAGTAAGTGGCTGAGGCCAGATTTGGATTCAGGTCTTCTTGATTCCATGACTAACCACTCTATCCACTGAACCTACTAGCTGCCTCATACTGTATATATACAGACCAACCATCCAAGTGTGTATGTGGTATAAATCTATATGTGTAACAATATATATTATATATCTATATATGATACGTATATAGGGTATAGTATAAAACGTGAATATGTTAGATGGTATATATTCAATATTACAAATGCATTAGTTATAATAATCGTACCCTAGACAACTCAACATATCATTTTGGAGTAAGCTGGATAAATATGCACACAGAGGTGATAAAATTATTTTGAAACTTAATAATTCTGTTTTAGACTCAGGAGTCCCTTTAATTCTTACACGCTTTCTCTTCTCCTTTGGGGGCAAAGGGGCTCGTTTTCCCAAAATAACTCAATTATTTTTTGGGTGTCTCAAAGTGTCTCAGATTAGAGGTAGTCTTTTTTCCCTCAAAATTAAAAAAAAATTGGTTTAAAAAGAGAGACAATTGACACATCTAGTCATTTGTAACCCTAACATTAGAGAGTCCTTTAATTTTGTTTTTTAATGGGCATTGTCAATTCCCATAGCTATATAGGAAGTTGGAGAGTCCCTCTAATGGGAAAGGATTAGTTTATGCAAATTAGAGTTGTCTGTAGAATTCTGTTTCCTATAGTAAAGACCACAAGGACAGTAACTGATAATACTATCATTGCTTCTCAGTTGGATAGACCTCTAGGCTGAATTTTTAATCTTCCCTCGTGCCCTGGGGACACACTATATGGCACTTTGTTTCTGTCCAGACAGTATTGTTAATTGACCTCCTGGATCTCATGTGAAATTTTCTCTAAGACTTCCTGGTTTTTAGAGATCTGGGCTTATTGTGATAATATTTTCAAAGGATGCTTTTATTCTTATTTTTTGTCGTTCTGTCTTTTGGTGTCTATTCAAAGCGTTACCACACAATTAGTCCTACTAAAATGTTGATATACCATTTAATCTTTTGGAATTCTCCTCATGGGTAAGAATGAATAAAACACAGCGTTTATCCTCATTGATTCTTTCTTCTTCCTATTACACATTTGTTCATGGAATACACTAAAATATACTTGATCTATGGCCATATACAATCATTTTCAATAGCTTTCTCTTGGTATGTATACCTAAAAATCTCAACCATGATGGGAATATGCATATCTGTCTGAAAAAAGACCAAGTAATGACTAATGTCCAAAATAAGAAAGAACATTGACCAAATCTACAGCGTTCTTTTGTTCTTACTTGTGAAGATAACCATATGTTACTTCAATTCTTTAAGGATTTTGCTTGTGTAGGCACTCGCATGAGTTGGAGCTCAAAGAGACTGCTCCATGCAGGTAGCAACCCTCATCCCTCCTTCTTGTAAATTGGTCTTCATGAGCTGGTGAA
Source organism: Monodelphis domestica (assembly GCF_027887165.1). Taxonomy (NCBI): domain Eukaryota; kingdom Metazoa; phylum Chordata; class Mammalia; order Didelphimorphia; family Didelphidae; genus Monodelphis; species Monodelphis domestica. Next base: position 544,643,825 of record NC_077228.1, read on the forward strand.
GATGAATGATGAACATCTCTACCATAGCTAGAAAGGTCCTAAGTAGTAGACACACATTGGACTCTTGTTTGAAGCCTTTTGAATTGATCGGGCTGAAAAAACATGCCTTTTCCTAGTAAAGTCTTTGAGAATTCAGTCCTAGCCATGTCACAACAACAAGCACTTTAGAAGACGAATTATTGACTAGGTTCTATTAAATAATCATGTTCGTAGAGCAAGAGATTTCAATGACTGTAATGCATGATATGGGAAAGTCCAAACACACTTCTAACTCTATACAATAAATATTCATTAGAAACCTACAATGTGCAAATTATTGTGCTTAGTGAACAAGATGCCAAGGTTAAAATGAAATGGCCACTACCTGTTGGAGAAATAAACCAATTGTAAAAAGAAGTAAATAGGAGGAAATTGAGGGAGAGGGTATCATTAATAGCTGAGAGGTAAATAAACGCTTTGTGTTTAAAACACACACACACACACACACACACACACACACACACACACACAAAACACATTATTTTGAGCTGTGTCTTAGAGGAGGGTAAGAATGCTAAGGATTCACCTGGATGTTAAAGTGTAATAATTGATAATCTTCTGGTAAATAAAATTGTTTAATCTTTTTTTTTTTAAATCCTTACCTTCCATCTTGGAGTCAATACTGTGTATTGGCTCCAAGGCAGAAGAGTGGTAAGGGCTAGGCAATGGGGGTCAAGTGACTTGCCCAGGGTCACCCAGCTGGGAAGTGTCTGAGTTCAGATTTGAACCTAGGACCTCCCCTCTCTAGGCCTGGCTCTCAATCCACTGAGCCATCCAGCTGCCCCCTAAAACTGTTTAATCTTAACAGGAGTAGAATAAGCAATTTGATTTGAATATACCATAATATATAGTATAATTGGGATTTGCTCCCCAGAACTCTAAATCCCAGCAACCCATTTTCATTTTCATGTTAAGCCCTTACATTTTGGAGATGAAGTTTGTATGTAACCCTGGCCCTTTCTCTTTTCCCACTAACAGGACTGGGAAAAGTTTTCTTTACTGAGATTTTTACTTTATTCTTTTTATTTATTTTATATCATGTTTATTAATTAATAAATCTTATAAAATATAACACTTGGAGTTATTGGATATTAATTTAAATTTTATTATATGTACTTTATGAGGTCCTTCAGATCTTACTTCTAGCTCATCTAGCACTGCGCTTTTCTTAATCTTTTCAGACTACATGGTATCTGCCCACCATGCCTGGGATACTCTAAGTCATAATAATGACCCTGAACAAGACCTTGGGTTCTACCTGCTCATTTCCCATGTTCTTTGAATGGATGCAACATTTTTAGGCAGTCATGGGATCTCCTTTCTTCCTTTCCCTTAATCCCATTCCAGCCTAACAAGAATATCTAGAGTATCCTTTTGAGTTCAAGACTTTCTTAAGATAAATGTATTTTTCTTTGCCTTTGGGATTTGTGGATCTATTTCCATCAAATCCACTTACGTAAAAGCAAGCTTTATAATTTGCCCTTGGTTCGACCTAAGGAGAATGATTTCAATTAGTTGTTTCTGAAGTGAGAGCAGGTGTCTGTTCATATATCAATTTGCTGCATGGGGATGATTGCCATTAAAGCCTATGTCTTTGGATGGCACCCATCTAAAATGTCAACATTTGCTCTAATCTGAGTGCTTGTCTTCCGGTGTACCAGGAGATTTGCCAGAGAGATAATGAAAAGGGAATGAGAAGTCACCCCAAATCAATGACAATTTTCAATTAGAAATACTTATTTAAAGTTGTATGAACTCGACTTAAGCACGTGAGGATTTCTGACAAAGAACCGAAACTGCATGCCAAGTGAAAAGTATGTTTTGTAGATGCTGAACAATATTCCTTAATCAATGAAAGATGACATACAACATACAATCTGTTTCAAAGTATAAAACCAAGGATGGAGACTTCATTGCTCTCTAACTCATAAACACTTTAAGGTACCATCTGCAAGAAAAAGAAAGTGTGTTTTCAGCTTTTTCTTAACATATTGCCTGCAGTCAAATGAAGATATTTACCACAAACCCAGGGTGGAAGTTACTTTGCACAGAGAAAAGGGGCCCCTGACATCTTAAATTTATAAATAATGTCATTGTCTAGGGAGTAATTCTCATCTGCATAGCTTATAATGATAATGGAATTAATCAGGGGAAAGTCTAAAATAGGAATAATATGAATATAAAATATTTTCCATCGGATTTTTCTTCTTTTCTAAATATATTGCACAGATGTAAAAGCACCTGGATGTGCTAAGAATCAGAATTCGGCCAGCTCATGTCTAAGTCCCCCTATTAACATGGAAAAATGCAATGGGATCCGTTCCCTGCAGCTGTTCCTGCTCTGCAGCTCATTGTCTATCTCAATTAGAAGCTCCTCTTTTGTAATACCATTTCCCTCTCTGTGGTTGATTTGATCAAACATTCTATTGTTGAAGCCCAAAACAGAGCTTTACCAAATCAGCTCTAGTATTGTTCGAAGCTCATCATTCATTACATTATTCTTCATCAGTGCTTATGAGCCTAATATCTGCAAATAGGAATTGAGTCTCAAAGGAAGCTTTCCAAATCCACTTGACTAGAGGTAGTCTGTGAGCAGAATTTTTTTTTCTTTTTAAGCAAGCAAACAAACAAAAAAGGCTTTTTGGGATTGTATGCAGCCTGGCAATGCCAAGTAGATGCAAATAAATATTAGAGTAATATATTTTAGCATTGGACCACAGCCCGAATTCTTTGCCCCAGAAAATTACATAAATGCTCTAGTGTGCATGTGGTTTGTATTGGAGGTGTAATGAGCTGTTCAAATGGAGAAGGGCAGCCAATCATATTCAAAATAAACATCAAATTTTAACAAAGACACATCCACTTAGTTTGCAAATAGCCTTGATAGTTTCAGGTTATTGAAGCTACTTTGGGGTACTGTATCTTTGGTTGAAACCCAATTTCTAATTGCAAAATATCCTCATGAATCTAGAAAGATTGAACAGTACGATTCTTTATGGAATAATTGTTCGACTGTGCCCATAGTGCCAGAGTGCAATAAGAAGACAGTGAAATAAACTGAAATCCTGAGGGGAATGGTAGAAGTGTGCATAATACCAAGTCTACCCAGGGCCATTTTAATGGAAACTTCAGCTTCAATTCATTTGGGGTCTTTGTTATTATGGTAGCACATGGACTGTAGATTTTCTCCTGGGTCTGTGGTCATACCCACTGGTCTCTCCTGTCATTCTGTTGAACAGCATTGTCCTAGCTAGCTAAGAAGCTCAATCAGAGATTTGCAGTCCTATCTTACTTTAGGATTTATGGAAAGATGGTCTGTATTTTTAAATTTCTGAACAAATATAGGCACTCTTGTTCGATTGGACGTTGGGTTAAAAAGTACATTCAAAACATAACTAATGGTAAGGCTCAAAAAAGATATTAAATGAGAAGTACTTTGTAAACTTGAAAGTGATAAATAAATGTCAGTTTTTATTATTAAAAAACATAACTAATGAGAGAATTTGTTTTATATGACTGTGCATATTTGTTCCAAGAGTTTTGTTTTTCTGCTGTCCCTCCCCCCCTTCCCCCATGGGGAGTGTGTTGGGGTAGCAGAAGAAGATACAAGAAAAAGAGAAAGAAGCTAATTGAAAAAAAGAAAAAAAATCAATATTCAAAGACAACACTTATTCGCCACTTTACAGTGTAAGCTATTGAAAAGTAGACATTGAGTCTTATGTTCTCTTTATCCCCCATAGTATCTAGGATGACATGATTCATAAAGCATGGATTCAAAGTATCTTTCTCTAGGTTCCCCTCTTTTAGTCCATGTCATTGAGAGGTAGCTGAAATTTCCTTAATGGATTGAAGTTACTACTTTCTTCAGGAGTCTATTCTTGATCCTGTGGTCAGTAATGATTTTCTGCTCATCTCCATAGTGTGAATCTTGAAATTTCTCAGACTTGTGAATGTTAAAAGATTCTCAGACTCTACCTTAGAACATTTGGTTAAGACCATTTCTCATTTTAAACAATGAAGCTACTTAGATCTAAAATGTGAGAACTCTACTTAGATCAGAAATGGGAAGACCTCTACTCCACCATACTTAAGACTGCTTTAGGGAAGAAAACTCCTTGCAGAACAATGAAAAGTACTTACACCCATACTTAAGCCATGCCTATTTTTAGAATTAATTACAAAGGGGTGCTAAGTACCTATAAAGGTCAGGCAATTTGTGAACTTATAAGGAGCAAAGAGGAAAAAACTTACACAGAGATTCTAACCTACTCAGGTGTGGATTACTAAAAGGATTAATCTACTCAGGTGTGAATTCAGAATGGGCTGTCCTTTGGAAAACGTCCTACTGTGATTGGTAGATGGAAGAACTTAGGGGAGGTGACATAGGAGAAAACCCCCTATATAAGAAAAAGGACAGACTGTTGAAAAGATCTCTTGAGATATACAGGCTCTTGAGAGGCAATCTCTAAGGAGGTCTTTCAAGGGAGGCTGACTCTGACTGGAACTCCCTCTGGGGAGACTCTGTCCCCCTGAATCCTCACTTGAACAGATCTTATGGTGAGTGATTAGGACTGACTGATCATTTTTTTAGGGCTTAGGCCTGGGTTGGCCAGGGCTGCCTAGGCTGGCCTATTCTTTTTCTTTTCTCGTTTATTTCCTCTGTCTCTCTCTCTCTCTCTCTGTCTCTCTCTCTCTCTGTCTCTCTCTCTCTCTCTCTGTTCTCTCTCTTCTCTCTCTCTCTCTCTCTGTCTCTCTGTCTCTCTCTCTGTCTCTCTCTCTGTCTCTCTCTCTCCCTCTGTCTCTCTCTCTGTCTCTCTCTCTCTCCCTGTCTCTCTCTCTGTCTCTCTCTCTCTCTTCTCTCTCTCTCTCTCTCTCTCTCTCTCTTCTCTCTCTTCTCTCTCTCTCTCTCTCTCTCTCTCTGTCTCTCTCTCTCTGTCTCTCTCTCTCTCTCTTCTCTCTCTCTCTCTCTCTCTCTGCTCTCTCTCTCTCTCTCTCTCTCTGTCTCTCTCTCTCTCTCTCTCTCTCTCTCTCTCTCTGTCTCTCTCTCTCTGTCTCTCTCTCTTCTCTCATCTCTCTCTCCTCTGTCTCTC
>NC_077228.1:544651453-544688058 GCF_027887165.1 Monodelphis domestica
ACTCAGGTCTTTCTGACTCCAAATCCAACATTTATCACTATACCACCAGCTACCTCACAAGAGACTTTCAAATAATTTAGTCCCTGAAACAAAAGTGAAATGTGATACAGTTCATGTTTGGAGGCTAGAGGTTAAGTATTAAGTTTCTCTGTTGTATTTGTATTTCAAGAAGCTCCAGTGTCTATCTATTGATTCTAGAGTAAAATAGTAATTTTATAGTGCTTCGTGGGTACTATTAATATCTCGATTTTATAGGTTAGAGAACTGAGGCACACAGAGGTTAAATGACTTACTAAAATAGCTAGAAAATAGCTGAGCTGCATTTGAACTAGGATCTTCCTGATTCCAGAGGAAACTAGCCAGTGTCAGAGTGGATAGAGAGCTCTGGGTCTGGAGTCAGGAAATCTTGTGGACATATTTGATGTGAGCCTGGGGAAAATTACAGAATTCTACCTGTCTGAATTTCCTCAGCTATAAAATGGGAATTAAAAATAATGCCTATTTCACAAGGTTGTTGTGAGGATCAAATGGTATTATTTGTAAAGCACTTACCTAGCACATTTGTAATTGTTCAGCTGTTTCAGTTATGTTGACTCTTTGTGACCCCACTTGGGGTTTTCTCATCAAAGATACTGTGGTGGTTTGCCATTTCCTTCTCCAGTTCATTTTACAAATGAGGAAACTGAGGTAAAAGGGATTAAATGACTTGCCCAGGATAACACAACTAGAAAGTATCTGAGGCCAAATTTGAGCTCAGTTCTTAACTCTAGACTCAGTGCTGTACCTACTGTGCTACCTAATTGCTCTTTACCCAGTACATAGCATGTGTCTAATAAATGCTTTCCCCTCCCTTCCAGGTCTAGTACTCTTTCCAGTGTGCCATCTACCTTCCTCTGCATTTTGAATGTCTCTATTTGACTGAAAATATTTTATATAGCATTTGTCTGAAAACTCTTTCTTGAGTGATTTCACATTATTTCCCCTTACATACCATGCTCAGTTCAAGTGTCCTCTCCAGCATGAAATCTTTACTGATCTCTTGGTCATCTCTATGTCTGTGTCTGTCATTCTTTTCTCTCTCTGTCTCTCTCCTCTATCTGTGTGTCTGTCTGTCTCTCCTTTCTGTTTCTTTCTCTCACTCTCTGTCTCTCTTCTCTTTCTGTATGGCTCGGTCACTCTACCCTATCTCTTTTTCTCTTCTCTCTCTATTTCTCCTCTATCTGTCTGTCTATCTGTCTCTCTCCCTTCTCTATATCCTCTCTTCTCTCTCTGTGTCTCTCTCCTTTGTACGAGTGTCTCCCTTTTCTATTTCTCCCTTTGAATTTATGTCTTTCAGTCTATGTTTTTTTCTCTCCCTCTGTCCCTCTCTTCTCCCATTGTTAGGATTCTCTTTGAAAATTACTTTATTATGAACTATATTTATATTTTGTATTTAATTACATATGTTGAGTTTTCCTCAGAGTAGAATGTAATTCCCTTGTATGCAGGGATATTTTTCTTTTTGTTTTGGCAAACACAGCATGTAGCTTTGTGTGTGGCACATAGTAGGGGCTTCATAAATGTTTATTAAGTGACCACCAAGAGTTTTTAGGGATCCTTTTTGGGATAGCATATGCCTAGTTAAAAATTATAAATATGGATAACTGAAAGGAAAAAGGATTGTGTACTAGAGCAGGTCACACACATTTTAAATGCATATGTAATTATTTATTATGACAACAATCTGTCCTCTATTTTTTATTTCTAAAAATGAATGCCTTAGAAATAGCAAAGAGTCAACATTTTGACAAACGTATTATGTGACTGCCAGGTACAAAGCACTGTATTTGTTGCTAAAGATATATGGTAGTATTGTATAAAAAGAACTGGATTAGGAGCAATTTGAATTTATGAGAAGGGAATATATATTTAAAATGCCAACTGTGTGCCCAGCATTGTGTTAAATTCTTTATGAAGATTATCGCCTTTGATCCTCACAACAACTCTGGCAGGTAGGGAGTATCATTATCCCCATCTTATGGGTAAAAAACCTGAGGCAGACAGTAAATGAGGCCAAATTTGAACTCAAGTATTCTTGAATAGAGACTCAGGGCTCTATCCATTGTGCCTTCTGGCTCCCTCTAGGGAAATATAGATTCTACCGTTTCCTGTATAAAAAAGAAGTAAAGAACAGGATAAATGGCTTTCCCAAGAATCTATTCTGTTCTTCTACTATAAGAGACCAGAAGCTCAGTTTCCATTTTTGCTGAGCCCCAAAGTTCAAGCGTTGACTGACATATCTTAATGCTTTTGTATTAAGTATTAAATGTGAGCAATGTAAGGTTATATAAATGTGCTCTATTATTATTATTATTATTATTGAAGAGAACTTACTGCTGCTATGAAGGAGGCGGGAAGGTCCTTAGAATCAAGAGTGGAGCCCTCATGGAATTATTCAGACAATTTGAGGACAATAAGACAAGCCAGGAAACGTTGTAACCAAGATGACGGAACTGAACTAAACATATCTTATCATATAGAACTACAACTAAAAAGAGTCACGAGAACTTTGCCCCAGAACTCTAAAACTTTAGAGGCTTCTGATTGTCTTTGCAGCCCGATTAGCAGAGTAGAAACACCTCATTTTACTTTATTTGTTAAGAGTAGAAAGTAGTTGGTACCATCCAAAGCACAACCTGGTAAGCACTCAAAGAGCTCTGCTGGGAAAGAAGTCCAAAAGTCCATAGTTCAATTATCTTTCTCCAAATGTAAAGTTAATGGATTGGCCTGGCTAATCTAATGTACTTATTTTGATCTCTAATATGCTCTTTGAGACTTTAGGATGAATTGTAAATCAGCTCCAGTAAATCAGAGGGAATGGGACCCAGACCACTGTAGGAAAAACACTTTTTGCAATACTGGATTGGCAATGTGGGTTGGAATGTTAGATAGCAGTAGCAGGAGATAGTGCTGGCCAGGTTGTGTTGATATGGAAAGGCATCTCAAGACAGTTTCCATGAGAGCTGGATGCTGATTATTGAGGCACTTCCAGTTCATTACTGCACTCTCTGGCTTCCTGTCCCTTCCATTTTCACCACACTTTGAGAAGGAGAAATAAAAAAGGTCACTTAACTTTCAGAAAACGATGAAATGGGGCCAGAGCCTTCGCCTTTTTTCCACTTTAATGTGCTCATTTAGAGAAAACTTACAGGAAAATATTGTTGCTAAAGCTTTGGAGTTGACCCCCTTGCAATCCACAGCCTAAAATAGCTTGCCATTAATGACTCTCTTTCTGTTCTTTGTGCTCAGTGAGGATTACATACATATTTTCTGAACCTATAATGCCATCCCAAGTAAAAGGCTGTTTGTAACTTTTAGAATTGTAATCAAATGGTAATAACTCAGGCATGAGCTCACCGGAACAATTCCAGCTAGCATTAGAATAGTCATTTCCACTGGAAGGAAGGGGAGGGAAGAAGCCCAGATAGGAATGCTGGATGAGGGGGGAAAGAGACCTTCGGAAATTTGCTGGGTTTTTTTTGGGGGGGGGAGGGGAAAAGGTCACAACAGGTATGTCCTGAACATGTATGGTCATATGAGTGGCCAAGTTTCTGTATGATTGGAGGATAGATACGACATACATGTGTATGTACATACATGAAGCATTTATTATTTATTCTATGACTCCATTTAGGCTAAGTGTTGGGAATACAAATAATCACCAAAAAAGATAGTTTCTTACCCTTAAGGGTCTTATTTTCTAATGGGAAAAGGCATACAAAAAGGGATCTGAAGAGGAAGGAGAAGGGCAGGAAAAATTATTTTGAGATTATTTTGAGTATCAAATGAGAATAAATATGCACAGTACTTTGCAAACCCTAAAGGAGATATACATACCAGCTGTTGTTATTATTATTATTATTATTTGTAGTAGTCGTCATCATCGTCATCAGCAGTGTTGCTAGGGAGGTGAGAAATTCTGAGAGTCACGAGTGAAGTCCTCAGAGACTCAGAGTTAAGACAATTTGAGGATAATTAGACAAACCATCAGACTTGGTAAACAACATGATAGAATTGAACCAAATGGACTTGCTTTGGCATCATATATACAAGAATTGAACCAAAAGTCTCACCATCTAGAAGTGAGACACAGGGTGACTAGGACTTTGCCCCAGTGCTCTGAAACTTCCTTGCTTTGCACTTGTAATTCCTTTAATGCTATCAAAATACCTAAACCTAGCATCTTTTATTGTTCAGTTGTTTCAGTCCCATCTGACCCCATTTGGGGTTTTCTTGGTAAAGATCCTGGAGTGGTTTGCCATTTCCTTCTCCAGCTCATTTTCTAGATGAGGAAACTGAGAGAGAATTAAATGACTTGCCCAGCATCACATGGCTAGTAAATATCTGAGGTAGGATTTGAAGTCAGATATTCCTAACTCCAAGCCCAGCACCCTGTACACTTAGCTGCCCCAAACTTAGCACCTCGTCAGCATGAATAATGAATTAAAATACTTCCTCTCACTCCATCTTTAACCATGTGAGTTCCTCTCTGGCCCCAGTCTGCCTCTCTTCCCCTTGTCTTAAGCCTTTCCAGAAATAGGCTCATTGTTTCCTACATCATAAAAAGCAAAATTAGGAAGAAAACCTTCTGGTTCTGGCTCTGGATGTGATGACTACATAGCCATGTTAGATTGGTGACATCACAAAAGTGAAATTGGCTAAATGTTAACTGATAAGAAATAGTGATATGCTTGTCATTTCAGAGTCATCTGCCCATATGAAGATGAATTAAAGTAACATCATTCATTTAATGTTATGCCTTTGAATGTCTGGAGTTAAGTTTCTTCCTCTGAAAATAAGGAGATTGATGTGTAAAGTTCTTCCTATTTCTAAATAAAAATAAATATCAAATTTGAAGAAAGACCAAAGGTGAAATGTCACTATATGTTAATAAATGTACTATAACTTGATTGATTGAACAAGTTTCTGTCTCCCAAGGAAAGGAAATATACCAAAGACAAATTATTTATTTTATCATTATTATTATTATTATTATTGGGGAAAAAAAGCAAACCTCTTACCTTCTGTTTTAGAATCAATACTGTGTATTGCTTCTAAGGCAGAAGAGTGGTAAGGGCTAGACAATGGGGATCAAGTGACTTGCCCAGGGTCACACAGCTAGGAAGTGTCTGAGGCTAGATTTGGACCCATGACCTCCCTTCTCTGGGCCTGGCTTTCAATCCACTGAGCCACCCAGCTGCCCCCTATTTTATCATTATTTATTAGAAAAATTCAGTCAAAGCAAACTTGTTTAAAAATAAATTAGAACTCAAAAGAATAAAACAAACTAGAAATCACTAGGTGACTGAAAAAGTTCAGAAACCATCTAAATCAGTACATACTTAATTTCCTTACAAGAAAGAGTCATCCAGGAAAAAGTAATATAAGATTCAAGTTCAGGCTCTCGTAATATATATATATATATATATATATATATATATATATGGATAAAATGTTATAAGAACTCTTGCCTCACAAAATAGTAAAAACTGCTGAGGATAAAATGAAGCTCCTTTATGGTTTGGCATGAAATATAACTAAATTAAATCATGTTAAAACCATGATGGATCAATGAGATGACAATAAATAGTTTCCAAGTGAAACAGTTCTGTCAGCATTTCAATGGGGAATTATCGTACTGATACCTTCACATTTTAACTCAACCACTTCAGTTTCCAATATTCTGGGTAAGGAGAGGGTAAACACTTAAGAATATTAAGTAAAGAAGAACATTTTACTTGACCAAACAGAAGAAGAGCATGCTGGAAGCAATGAATTTCAGCACATGTAAGGATACATTATTGAGTTATTTAAAAGTGTACAGATTTCAAAAGGATAAAAAATATCATTGGTAATACATTTAATTAAATCAAAAGAATTGAAAATAAATTCTGAATCCAAAAGCCTAATAAGTTCTCATCTCTGAAACAAAATTTTCTAGATTCTGTTGCATTCATATCAGTGATATGCTTAATGAAAATACAGATGGAAACTGACAGACTTCTGAAGATGATTTTGTATAGAAGGACATATCTTAATAGTCACAAATTGATAGAGACATACAGACATAATCTGCTATGTCAACAGTAGGAATAAAAAACCCCATTAAAATAGTTGCCATCCATGTCTATATTAAAATAACACGGAACTTCCTGACATATACCACTACCTAATTAACTTTGTTCTGTGACCTATTGAGTATAAACAATGAAAGAAGAGCACAAGTAATGGAAGATAATAAGCTAATGAGAGATTTGAAGTTGGAAGAAGACCTTAAATTATTTAATTCTACTCCTTCAAACCATTGATAAATAGATATCTCACTTCATTAACTGCCTGCCAGCCATCCCCACCTCTATGTCATGTTGACTTCTCAAAGTCAACATATCTCAATGGAGCTAATTAATTTTGCCTTAAATCTACCCCCTCCACTAAAGGACTCTATTTCTGATGAGAACACCCCCATCCACATGTTGTTTTTTTTTCTAGATCCATAACATCTTTTATTATGCAGACATTTGAGTCATGTCCAACTTTTCATGAAATCATTTGGGGTTTTCTTGGCAAAGATACTAGAATGGTTTAATATTTTCTTTTCCAACTTATTTTACAGATGAGTAAACTGAGACAAACTGAGTTGTGTCTTACCCAGGGTCACAACACTACTAAGTGTCATGGATTTAACTGGATTTAACTCAAGAAAATGAGTCTTCTGACTCCAGGCTTGGAACATTCTCACTGTGCCACCCAGCTGTCCACATGACTTTATAACCATTGTTAATTACTCCCCCCTCCCTTAATGTCCCCAATTCAATCAGTTGACAAGTCATATGGCAAACACAGCAGACATTTCTTGCCTCTCACTTGGATTATTGGAAAAGCTTTCTATTTAGTCTACTTCTATTCTCTTTTCTCTCTGGTTCATCCCACATACACCTGCAATAGTAATCATCCCCAGAGATATCACTCCTATGCTCAAACATTTATAAGACCTCTCTATTAGTTGGGGTATATACTGGGAGAAAATGCAAACTCATCAGCCTGGCTGTTAAGGTTTTCTAGAATTTGGCTCCTTCCTGCTTTTCAGCATTATCTATTCCTACTCTTTGTGAACCCAGTGTTTCAGATAAACTATGGCTACTTTTTCACCTCTCCACTTTTTTAAAAAATATATTTTATTTGATCATTTCCAAGCATTATTCGTTAAAGACATAGATCATTTTCTTCCCCCCCCCCACCCCCCATAGCCGACGCGTAAGTCCACTGGGCATTAGATGTTTTCTTGATTTGAACCCATTGCTTTGCTGATAGTATTTGCATTAGAGTGTTCATTTAGAGTCTATCCTCTGTCATGTCCCCTCAACCTCTGTATTCAGGCAGTTGCTTTTCCTCGGTGTTTCCACTCCCATAGTTTATCCTTTGCTTATGAATGGTGTTTTTTTCTCCTGGATCCCTGCAAGTTGTTCAGGGACTTTACACCGCCACTAATGGAGAAGTCCATTACGTTCAATTATACCACAGTGTATTAGTCTCTGTGTACAATGTTCTCCTGGTTCTGCTCCTCTCGCTCTGCATCACTTCCTGGAGGTTGTTCCAGTCTCCATGGAGTCCCTCCAGTTCATTATTCCTTTGAGCACAATAGTATTCCATCACCAACATATACCACAGTTTGTTCAGCCATTCCCCAATTGATGGGCATCCCCTCGTTTTCCAGTTTTTGGCCACCACAAAGAGCGCAGCTATGAATATTTTTGTACAAGTCTTTGTGTCCATTATCTCTTTGGGGTACAGACCCAGCAGTGCTATGACTGGGTCAAAGGGTAGATATTCTTTTGTCGCCCTTTGGGCATAGTTCCAAATTGCCCTCCAGAATGGTTGGAGCAGTTCACAGCTCCACCAGCAATGAATTAATGTCCCTACTTTGCCACATCCCCTCCAGCATTCATTACTTTCCTTTGCTGTTATGTTAGCCAATCTGCTCACCTCTCCACTTTTGTACAACCATTCCTAGAATCTGTTGATTCCCTCCTTGTGTCACGAATTCTAAAACTTGCTCCATGACTCAGCTTGGGTGCTATCCATTGTCCATTGTAAAGGGTAAATTTATGGTTGAGACTGAATATAATAATTGTTGGTTGCCAAGGATTTAATTTCTTAAATCCTAAATGAAACACTCAAGTCGGAATGGAATTTTAAGGTGATTTAATTACACTAGGAGGAAGAAATTAAGAAATACAGAGAGAGAGAGAGAGAGAGAGAGAGAGAGAGTTAACTCAAACTACTCCAGCTCAGGCTGAGCCAGGCAGGAGTTTAAGGCCTTGGCCAAGGGCTGCCTTCCTCTGAGAGACAAGGGAAAGGGGAGTCAGTCCTTTCACTCATGTGACTAAAGGAAAGCTGTGTGTGGGAGCTCCTCCAAGCTTGAGTTCTAGGATCGAACTGACACCTAGCCCTTTCCACAGGAAGTGATGAGAACTCCAAAGGCAGTTCTCTACATCACTTCCTGTGTCTCACATGTGCCAATGGTGGCTCAAGCTTGGCTTAGAAAAGCCCAGGGGATAGTCAGTCATTTCTGATTTGTCATTTGCTAGCACATACCAGTGTAGTGTGGATGTGTACATCCCTGGGTGCTGACTAAGTAAGATGGGGAAAATCTAAAAATCACACTATGAACATTTCTCTGACATTCTGAGCTACTATTGTTACAATTAATTTTCATCATATTATATAGTATTTGCATTACTCTATATTTTTGCCTACCTTCAAACCCTTCCTCCCTCTGGGAATATGTAATTCCCTTTAGGACAGAGTCTCAGTTTTTTTTCCCTCTTTTTGTCCATCTTATAAATAAGGAAAATGAGTCAGAAGAGGTTAAATGATTTGCTTAATCATTCACCTAATAAGTAACTGAGGCTGGATTTGAATGCAAGTCTTCTTGATTCCAAACTTAGCACTCTATATCCTATGATGCCATTTAGCAGCCTCTCATAGACAAACACAGATTGTAACTGCTTAGTGATTTTTAAAATTAAGTTAAATATTCTGTGAAAAGTGCAAACATAAAAAGAATCTTTAATGTAGAAGTTCTCTAAATTCTCTTATTTGAAGATAATAAATCTTAGTTATAGTAAGCACATAGTAATTGTTATATTTAGTTTTGAACGAGGCACCCAGGTGGCTTAGTGAATGGGCCACTAAGTGCCCTGGTGTCAGAAAGATCTGATTTTAAATCCAGCTTCAGTAACTTACTAGCTGTGTGACCCTGGGCAAGTCACTAGATCCTATTTGCCTTTGCTTCCTCATCTATAAAATGATCTGGAGAAGAAAACAGCAAACACTCCAATGTGTTTGCCAAGAAAACCTTAGATGGGGTCACAAAGAGATGGATATGACTGAAATGACTGAACAACAACAACAGTGAGTTTTTTGCTAATGTTATTAAGACCTAGAAAGTTATAAAATCTCCTTGTTGGCATTGATAATTATTTTAAGGAGAATAGTTTAACTAATAATCCTAAAAAAATCAAATAATTACTATCATTTTATAGCATTGAAGATGTACAAAGTGCTTTACAAATGTTTTGAAAAACATAACTCATTATGGCATGTACAGAGAGAACTTGCTAAATTAGTTCAGTAGAGTTTATGAGTTGTTTTAGAGGTCATTTTAGAGGTTTTAGAGGCTAATCTTATTTACAAATGAGGAAACTGAGGCTTAGTAGGGCTACTTTGCTCAGGATCTCATATATAATAATTTGACAAGACAGTTTTAATCCAAATTCTTTGATTCCAAATGTAATTCTACTGTGTATATGCATGTATGTATGTGTATGGATGCCCACCACCAAAGGTCTATTCTGATCTGTTATCATAGCATAAAATTGATCCTGGTTTTTTGAAGGATTTCCCAGTTAAGTCTGAGTTTGAGAGGGAAAGGCTCTGAGTAAGGGTCTGATGACAGATGGTGTATTTGGAGTTTTCAGCTAAGTTTAGACAATCTTACCAACAGATTGGCTGTGGGGTATTTTTCAGCTACATTCATATCCTAAGACCTTCTATTAATTCATAATATATAATCATGCCAAAGAAGAAAATGGCCATAGCCATACTGAAAATATTGAAAATCATTGCAGTATTAAAGATTTGGAGTATGCAGTCATCTGTATCTTAGACAGCCTGGCTAGAGCTTGGTCTGACATTCAAGGGGAGAAGAAATGAAGTTGGATCCAATTTGAGAATTATGCCCTTTTTTCCTATGATCCCAAGCTATTTATTGACACAAAATTCTACTTTTTAAAAAAAGTACCAGTATTCTTTCAGGGAGGTTATATGATCACAAATCATAACATATCATAGTCTTAGATGAAGAATAATTACAGATAACTAAGCAAAAGAGAATTCACCTTCAGATGGAAGTGTCAGCAGCCTATTAAGTATATTATAAAGGGTTTGAGAAGTGGTATTTATGATGAAGAACCCCCCCAACAACGAGAGGCAATTGATGGGTAGTTCAAATACTGTATTGGATATAATGGCCATGAAAAAACCCCTGGGCTTGTATCCAAGTCCTCCTCCTTTCCTCTTAAAGACAATCTATGAATTTTTCTCTATCTCTTAACACTTATCTTTACAGCATGTTGGGTGAAAACACTGGTGGATTAGGAGGAGGATTTGGATAAGAATTGCATAGGATGAAAAATCATGGAAAAATTATAACTGTACTTGGAAAGAAGGATCTATACCAGTGAGATCACCACTAATAGACCTGAACTAGGGTGGGCCACTAGAGTGTTGCTTCAGGGAAGGAAATTTAGAAGAGCCTAATAGCATTTTCTTAGAAGCACTTTTTCCTTGTTCCCTTGGCAGTCAGATTTCTGCCTCCTAGCTACCCCTACCTCCCTCCTTCAGCCATGGCCTATCTTTCAGTAATATAGAAACCTAGAGCAGACATCAACCTCCAAGTGAACAACCCTCCTTTCTCTTGCCCCCAGAGCAAAATCCCCAATTACAACTTGGCTTCAAAGCATTACAGTTAAAATATGTATTTATTTTTTAATGAATTTTTTTCTAATACCACATTGCACCAGCAGATTTTCCGACTCTTGGAACAACTTAGGTTCAATATGTCTTCACTGAATGATTTGATTGCCATTCTGTGTTATTCTAGAAGTTGATTATGTATATCACTTAATGGTAATTGAATTAAAAAGGAGACCATTAATAAAGGACAGCTCAGGACATGACATTAGATGAGAAGGCATAAACTTGAAGAATTATTTATGTGAGACAAATGTTGTGATCCAAGGTCTCACCGGTCCAAGGATCTATGGTTTCATCCAAAGATATTTTCCAGAAAGTATTTCCCTCCCTCATTATGGAATCTTGCATTGACAAATTCTTGGCTCCCCAAAATTGTTATTATTCATACTTTAAATCATTAGGCACTGCCCCTTGACATGCGGCCAGATGGAAAGAGAGTCAGTCATGATATACACTGAGTTGGTGGCCTCACAAGTGCCAGAGTCTGGTGAATGCATTTATTTCTCTGAGCAGCAGATTTGATCTCCCCAAATTATAAGAGTTTTGCTGGAGTCCAGGTCTTTTCATTGGGTTCCCTAATGCCCTTAATGGTGTGGGAAAAGTTCGAAGGAAGCACCTTTCCTGGGATTGTGCATCTTGTGAGTCAATAAGGTAAACTAACTCCACTCAGAAAGATTATAAATTAGGAATTGGAAATCTTAACTACTGTGAGTCACTAGCAATTAATAGGGGGGAATGATTGATAAACTCCTGGGTGCCAGCATTTCACTCTGGAGCCAGGAAGGGCAATTTCTGTAAACAGCCAATTAGAAAAACAAAAACAAACTAATAACCCAGCAAGGGAAGGTAATTAGCCTCTTAAGTCAGCCAGTCTTTCAACACCTATGTCTCAGTCCTAGGTGAGATGGCTGCATTGAGGAAATGGGATTTTTAAATGGTCTGGTAATGAAAGAGAGAAAGAAAGAGCTTAGAAGCACTGGGTTCTAAAGGAGGAGGGCAGGCACAGTGGGAGCTTTGGGTAGCATGGGGGTACTTCAGTGCCCAAGGGTTTGGAGAAAAAGGTTAAGAAGTGGTAGAAGAAAGTTCAAGAAAAGAAAAGTGTTGGAGAGGGGAGCACCAAAGATAAGTTTTCCGTCTTGCCATTTTGCTTTTGGCTGGTCCTGGCTTAAGGTCATTAGTGGTGGGAGTACAAGTCAAGAGATGAACTAAAAACCAACTTCACCTTTGTTCTTGCTTGAAGTACTCTCTGGCTATCTTGGACATGGTCCAAGCCAGGGTCCTTTCTTCTTGTCACTCTTCCCCCAAGTAGCCCATGAGATGTTTCCTACACCATCTCTTTGTAGTGTCCGGATTTCAGTGCCATGAAAGCTGTGATGGCCTCCTAAAAGCTGTGAGGAGTAGTCTTTTAGCACAATGAAGCTCATTTTAGATTTCAAGTTTAGATTTTGAAAAGGAACTAACATAGTTGGGTTTTTCTACCATCATACTACAACTGTTCTTTATGGAGCCCACGTCTTCTCAACCATAGGCTAACCCAGGTTCGATATCTTCTTGCTTGAGACCTTTCAACCCCTTCCCTCCTCCCATGGAAAATACCAAACTATTTCATTATCTGGGACATTACATGATGTCCCAGAGTGGGGGAAATGGATTGTTTCCTTCAAATAGAAAGCATTGTAATGTTGAGAGGCATTAACATGCAGGTAATGTAGCTAAACTCTATCACTCCCACATCAAGCCATGCCCCTCCCAGACTGGAATCGGATCTTACCGTACTTGTAGGCAACAGGAGAAACATGCCTCTTCATGCTCTGTTCTTCATTCTTATACTGTGAGAGAAGCAATAACTCACACACTCATGAAGGAGAGTCATGTATATTGCTGCAAATGCTTATGTCATGTTGGCCTTCATGCATGATTCAGCAGGTCATGGGAAACCTTGGCTGCTCATTATGGCTGCCTCCATACCCTGCTTGGCTTGATCCAAGGCTATCTATTTCTTTGAACTTCTATCAAGAAACTGGATCTGGATTTGGTTGGTTGCTGCTGGTAAATGCTTCATTGTCTATGAGTAAGAGGGTGCGGAGAAAAATCCTGGAACAGTCATTCTCATTCCATTCTTTCTCCCACCTCCTTTTTCCATGTTTCCATGCTTTCTTTTCAAGATTGGAGTTTCCTGTCCCTATAAGGGCTACCCCATTTCTGCTTCTTATTAGCAGTACCATCTTGGGACAAATCACTTCACTTCTTTTGGCCTCAAGTTCCACATCCATAAAATGATCTCTTAGGTTACTCTTCCATCTGAACCTATAAACTTTTAAAGGCTTTCTATTAGAAAATTCTGGTGTCGTCAAAATTGCTTTACAAAGCTAGTGCCTTTTGGAAAGGAGCCTAAGCTAATCTTTTGTGCGATGACCCTCTATGATAACTTTCACAACAGTTGAATAATATCATGAGTGTCCTTGTAGCATGAAAATGACTCTGAGTTGTAGTAAGCTAGGTAAGCACAGACTAAGATGATGGTGGTAGATTGTACCACCTGGCTGAGTTCAGAGATGATTATCACCAGAAATTTTCCCATAATACAATATTAGGTCACAGAAATTCTGAGGTTCATAGGGGTCATGGAGGAAGTGCCCACACAGAGCAAATTCATAGACCTTCTGAATTAAGTTTTAGAGAATGGGATACCATTGATATCCTTTGTAATGTCTAGTGTTGATGTGAGAGTCTGGGAGACTAGAACATTGATGGACTACCTTGGCTCCAAAAGATTGAGACTTTTTATTTCATTTTGTCAAGCAAATATAAGTAACATATTTGGAGATATTCCATATTCCCATAATCCTTTATGATAATCATTTAATGAGATTGCTCTATAGATAACAGCAACAAGAATGGAAAGAGGATGTTTTAAACAGACTGCATGGATTTCATACCATTTACAACTTTCATCAAAAATCTGGTGAATTAGATGGGACAACTATAGCTTTACTTGTTTTATAAGTGAGGAAGCTAAGTCTCAGAGTTTAAAAGACTTGACAAAGGTCATTCAGCTGCTAAATCTCAGAGCTAAGATTCAAATTCCAGTTTCCTGAGACTTCCCTGCTCAAATAATAAATGACCAGGGACTAAGTATAAATACATGTAGAAATATATGTACATATACATGTTATATATAAACATACATGCAGGTGTAGGTATGTACAATAAAACTACACATGATCACTCCTATAGATTTTATAACTATCATATGGCACATTTACATGACATGCCATTTACCATTATTTCTGACCAGAATCTTCTGTTCCAGTCAAACCAGTCTCTTCATTGACCCTGGAACATGCTATGATTCTTTCTACTTCTACTGTTAATTAACGATATCATTCTGATTACGTGGTCGCTCTTTTAGCAAGAAGGGATGTATATATTAGTCGGGAAAAGAGGTTCCTTTGAGGTCAGTGATGAAGATTCAAAAGGAACCAACCAGAAGGTCAAACTGGCTCATTTGAACACTGTAATGGCTAACTACATTCAAACTGTGATGGAAATGTCTTCTTACATTAAATAATGAATATTTACTTTGTTGTTCAATTGAAGCTAATCTTAGCTCTCTCTTTTCTCCTCTTGTCATAGATTAGACAAATGCTGATTTTACTGAGAACGACATAATTAAATATCTGTCTTTGTATAAGCATGTTCCCAGACACGGATCTTCCAAGGCTGATGAAGGTATTTGTCAGGTTTATCACACAATAGATAATCACCTATCTTGATATAATGGGATATCTGCCTTTGTCGGAGAGTGTTTCTAGATAGCCTGGGCAAACAGTCCGTTTATGTACTTGACAGATTTATTACTTTATCAGTTATTTTCTTGAGGAGGATTTTATTATAGGCAAAACACTGGCATAAATTAAGGAGTAGAAATTGATTTCTTAAAAAGCATATCTTGATTCGCTTTTTATTGTTTCTGAAAATGCATTAATATATTTACTTATACAATGTGGATTGTATTTAAAAGTGTCTTGCCGTAAATATATAGGACCAATACCAGGGAGTTATTTTTCATCTTTTTTAGTCCAAAAGCTATTTTTTTCAGATTACAATTCTTCAATATCTATTAGCTATCTGAAAGGTCCAAGTGATTAAAGACTCTAGCTCTGCATAATTTGTGGAAATATTTTACTGCATCATAGATGCTATTGTAGAAATGCACTTGTGTCCAGCTATCAGGTTATAGCAGATTGGGCTAAGTAGAAAAGGCCAGGCCTGAGGATCCAGTCAGACCCTTAGGACTAATTAATGAACAGGAGGTAGGGGGTTCTAAATACAAAAGCATGCAAAGTGAGGGGGAAAGGTCATTAGAATTCATGCAAATCTTTATTTTGTAACTCTATTCATGGAGTATTTATTAAGCATATGGCCTTGGACACATTTCTCAATCCCTTTGAGACTTATTTTCTTTACCTATAAAATAATGGAAACCAAAAAAAAAAACCAAACCTGCCTCATATCACTCATGGGATTATTGTGATGATCAAATGAGATATTGCATATTACTGCTCTTTGCAAATTATATATTGCTATACAAGTACAGGCTTTTTGATTATTTACTATGAGAAATGAGCACACATGGGCTATAAATCCTGAAATAGATTGAAGAATGGGAGATCAACTTGAAGGCAAAATACATAAAGAAGAGGCAGAAGTCAGAGGTCAAAATTTGCAGATAATTGGCATAATAAAAATATGGCGGCAGGCTCAAAGACCCAGACTTGGGATTAAAGATGGACCTTTGGGAAGCTGGGTTCAAAAGGAAAAGCTTATGCATTGAAGGAGTAGCTGGGAGGGGGCCCAGAAAGAGCAGCAAAACAGATCTCCCCTTCTTCAAACAGGAGCTGGCCATATCTCAACTTTCTGCCCAGTGTAGCGCAAGTGAATTATTATATTTGCTATAGGGAAATGCAAGCATAGAACAGTAGATGAAAGTTCCTGACCTTACTTCAAAAAGTCAAACTAGCTGCATGAACTGACTAGTGAGTATGACTGAGGAAAGATTAGATAGGGAACTCTCTGGTAAGGACCAAAAGCAAGATATACCCCAAGCTAAACATCTAGGCTTACTCAAAACCCACACAATTGAAGAAGCGGGAATATGAGTTGGACACAATTTGTAACCAGAGCTTAGATAAAGCCTCTATTCTGTCATGCCTGTAAGATTTCCCCTTTATTCCATTTCCTCTTAGCTTCCTTTAGTAAATTCTTCTATGAGCCATGGCTAACAGTGTGTGGTCCCTGCAGCGCAGATGCAGGGTGAGATGGACTTATTCAGTAATAATAACTGACATGATTACATAGAGATTTAAGGTCTCCAGGAGCCTTCCTCACAATGCTCCCCACGAGGAGGGCACTACAATCCCCATCTTACTGATTAGGAATCTGAAATTCAGAGAACTTATATGCCTTGCTCCAGGGTCTTATGAAAAAGTAAGAGGCAGAGCTGGGATTTATATTCTGTTTTTCTGAATCCAGGCCCCTTACTCTTTCCATTACATTGCATGAGATACATGTTCTCCTAGTCCAGAGAGGAAGAGTTCATTAGTCTCTGGCCAGTCTAAAGTTGTTCCAGCAAGATAGAATTAGTATTATGTGTGAAAAGGAGAATGGGAGAAACTGAGGGGACTACCATGAAAGGAAAAATAAACTTGAAGGCCTCAGAGCTGGGTTCTAATTCTGAGATAGCTGCTTAATGCTTATACTGGATTGGCATGCTGTAGAGCCCTAGAGAAGCCATGGGTGGGAGCTAAAAAGAAATAATTAAGGCTTGGCATGAGGAAAACTTCCTAAGAATTAGAGATGTCCAATAAGGGGAATGGATTGGACCAAGAGTTAGAAGATTCCTCCTCACTAGGATCCTAGGTTGGATGATCTCCTTTTGGGATAAGTTGTAGAAGAATCATTTTTTAAGTATGAGTTTCACTAAAGTAATCCTTCTAAATCTGAAGTTCAAAGATTTTATTGTCCCAGACCCTAAGCTGAGCCAAAGCCTTGGGAAATCTGTAGTATCTCAACTGGGAACTTTTGCAAATGGTGGAAACAGAGAGTGAATGGATGAAGTGGAGAACAGCCATGAGCAATGCCTTTTTCCCTATCCAGGGTCATACCAGTGTTCCCTTCAGTCATCCAGTTCTGTGCATATCTTCCCAAAAGAAGTTCGATGGATGTTATTCAGCCTAACTCTTTAACTGAGTCTCCTCCCATCTGTACAAGGAACTTTATTGTCATCTGAGACTGTGTCTCTTCACACCATATTAAACTGGACATGACCAAAAGATCAGGTTATTGTAACTTGCTACTTGGGCTGCTTATTCAACCACCTGAACAGTGGCCTTCAGGAAGAACTAGTCTTAACACTTGAGGGACTGCCTTTAAAAGCCACAGGGAATCAGCATAAACTGACTTTTCAAATTGATCTTATTCCTTAAGGGTTAGAGGGCCCCTTAAAAATACTCTATTATAGCCTGCATAGTTCAAAAATGGATTCAAACAGACAAATAATGATTAAATAGTTGCTCTAAATGTGTCATGGTTTTAACATTGAAAAAGTGTTTTTCTTCCCACAGAACACAGAGCTTATCCACATTTGGTCAATATTTAATGCATACTAATTGTTACTTCCCCATATTCAGTCTAGTAGTCAAAAGGTGACTTCATCTCTAAATGATTTATCATTACTATTCACATTGTCACATTAGGAAAAAGAAGATAAATTACAATGGGGTAGTTGACTTTAAATAACTATTTCAAGTGAGTGGTACTGGGAAGTCAAAAATTAACCAATGGAGTTTTCAGAAACACTGAACTTTTTGAGGGGGAAGGGATGAGTAGATGGGTTAGGTAGCAAAAAATTGATCTTCCAAAGATTTTAAAAGGAATTCATTTAGGAGAGCGCCTAACCAGGGGTTAATTGCTTAGAGCTAAGCTCTAATAGACTCGTCTTAATGTGACTGGAAGCTTTCATTTTACTCTTAACCATCTTGACCAACTAAATGATGCAGGGGATCTAGAAGAGAAGGATAAGAGTTGAAATATGTTGGGTATAACCAGTATATATACTGGTATATAACCAATAATAGCAACCTCCTCTAAAAGGTAGCTGGAAAGACTCTTGGTTTTTTCAAAGTAACCTTCTCATTTCATAGAAAGGGGATCTATTATAGACTGTAATTGGGAATACTTAAAAAATAATAGTGAACCAGAAATTTTTCATTATCATTATCATAATCATTTTGGATAAATAATTATTAAATGAATATAACAAATTTAATGACCACTAAGGTCCCTCCCTCTTGAATTCTTTGGACCTATAAAACTATATCTAAAACAAGAATGAGTCATAGTCACTGCCTTCAAAAGTCTTGTAGACTGTCAGAGATGAGCATAAATTTCTCATGAGATTAAAAAAAAAAGATATTATTAAATAAATAGGGACAAAAAGGAATACACCTTCTTTTCAGTAGCACATGGTACATACACAAAAATTGACCATGTACTAGGGCATAAAAACATTGCAAACAAGTGCAAAAGAGCAGAAATAATAAATGCAACCTTCTAAGACCACAATACAATGAAAATAATAATTAGTAAGGGTACTTGGAGAAGCAAATCAAAAATTAATTGGAAATTAAAAAATATAATTCTCTAAAATTGTTTAAAGAACAAATCATAGAAACAATAATTTCATTGAAGAAAATGACAATGATGAGACATCCTTTAAAATCTATGGGATGCAGCCAAAGCAGTACTCAGGGGGAAATTTATATCCTTGAGTTCATATATTAACAAATTAGGGAGGGCAGAGGACAATGAATTGGGCATGCAAATTAAAAAAACCAGAAAGAGAACAAATTAAAAATCCTCCGATGAAGACTAAATTAGAGATCCTAAAAATCAAAGTAGAAATTAATAAAATTGAAAGTCAAAGAACTATTGATTTAATAAATAAGACTAGAAGCTGGTACTTTGAGAAACAAAAAACAAATAAAATAGACAAAGTACTGGTCAATCTAATTTAAAAAAGGAAAGAAGAAAACCAAATTGACAGTATCCAAGATGAAAAGGGAGACCTCTCCTCTAATGAAGAGGAAATTAAAGCAATCATTAAAAACTATTATGCCCAATTATATGGCAATAAGTATGTCAATTTAAATGATATGGATGAATGTTTAAAAAAATATAAATTGCCTAGACTAACAGAGGAAGAAATAGATTACCTAAACAACCCTGTATCAGAAAAATAAATTAAACAAGTCATCAAAGAACTCCCTAAGAGAAAATCCCCAGGACCAGATGAATTCACAAATTCATTCTATCAAACATTCAAAGAACAACTAATCCCAATATTATACAAACTATTTGACATCATAAGC
Organism: Monodelphis domestica; assembly: GCF_027887165.1. Lineage (NCBI taxonomy): Eukaryota > Metazoa > Chordata > Mammalia > Didelphimorphia > Didelphidae > Monodelphis > Monodelphis domestica. Next base: position 544,670,962 of record NC_077228.1, read on the forward strand.
CAAGAAGGAGTTCTACCAAATTCCTTTTATGACACAAATATGGTACTGATTCCAAAGCCAGGCATGTCAAAAACAGAGAAAGAAAACTACAGACCAATCTCCTTAATGAATAGAGATGCAAATATATCTTAAATAGAATACTAGCAAAAAGACTCCAGCAAGTGATCACAAGGGTTATTCACTATGACCAGGTAGGATTCATACCAGGAATGGAAGGATAGTTCAATATTAGGAAAAACCATCCATATAATTGACCATATTAACAAGCAAACTGACAAAAAATCACATGATTATCTCAATAGATGCAGAAAAAGTCTTTGACAAAATCCAACACCCATTCCTATTGAAAACACTAGAAAGTTAGGAATAGAAGGGCCTTTCCTAAAATTAATAAACAGTATATATCTAAAACCATCAGCAAACAGCATCTGCAACGGGGATAAACTAGATGCTTTCCCAATAAGATCAGGAGTGAAACAAGGATGCCCATTATCACCTCTATTATTTAACATTGTACTAGAAACACAAGCTGTTAGAGAAGAAAAAGAAATTGAAGGCATTAAAATAGGCAATGAGGAGACCAAGTTATCATTCTTTGCAGATGAGATGATGGTCTACTTAAAGAATCCTAGAGAATCAACTACAAAGCTAGTTGAAAAAATCAACAACTTCAGCAAAGTTGCAGGATACAAAATAAACCCACATAAGTCATCAGCATTTCTATTTCTATTTCTATATCTATATCTATATTTCTATTTCTATATTTCTATTTCTATATCTCCGATACATCTCAGCAATGTGAGTTTTAAAATTAATAATCAATAACTATTATATTTTATAGTTTTATTAATAATAACTAAAACAAATGAACTGCCTGACCTCAGCCCAGTTCCAGGTCCAAAGAGAGAAAGAGAAAGGGAGGAGTTACAGTCACTTAAATGCAATCATGCAAAATGTGGAGATGCAGGAAAATGGAATTTTGGGAACTACTAAAGGACTTCTGGGAGATGAAGTCCAAAGGTTCAAAATCTCCATTTATACATATTCCCCTTGTGATACTATTGGGAAACCAGTTTCCCCAAAAGGTCGTGGAAACATGATCAGCTTAAAAATTTCAATAATTTGTGGATAAAAGGAAAAGAGAACAAAACCAATGATTACTAGGTTGAAGAAAAGACAATTTGGGGACAGTTCCCTTTGGCATAAGAGTATACATTCAAAATAAAGGCATTTCAAACCCCAGAGTTCAATTTACTTCCCAAAGTTCACTCTGGATATTCTGGTCCAGCATGTGGACTCTGCAGGCATCTATTTTCATGACACATTCTGGATTCTGGGAGGTAGCAAGTTTCTTATCCTAAAACTACTCAAATTTAAATCAAAGTTCACAACAATAACTTGGTCTCCCTGAGGTGAATAATAACAAACACAGAGATCACTCAGGGATGAATGGTTAAGATATGAAGTATATAAATCAATTTGCAAAAGAAAATTAAAAACATGAAAAAATCCAAATAAAAGAGAAAATAACTTGTGGATGAAATACAAAATGTAAAAGTCTTATGTTTAAAAAATCCAAGTAAAGAAAAAAATCTATAACAGGTCTTTGAATCAGGGCCCAATTAAAAGATTTAAGCAATTATGCATTTACCCAATCAATAGCCAGGACTACAGAAAATTTGCCACACCACAAAAGACAGAAAAGGGACTAGATTATAGGATCCAGGTAGGAGCCAAATTTGAGATACTTGGTAGAATATGGGAAAAGGAAGACCTCCTTTAACACATGTTAGACAGTTGCAACCTTGAACCCCAAACAAGTCCATGTCCTCTTGTCTTGGCTCAAAATCAAGTCCAAAGGCTCAAAATCTCCATTTATACAGTAGCAAGATTTAGAAAGAAATATTCCATTTAAAATCTCTCTAGAAAATATAAAATATGTAGGAATCTGCTGAGACAAACACAGGAACTATATAAACACAACTACAAAACACTCCACACACAATTAAAAATAGATCTAAACAATTGGAAAAACATTGATTGCTCATGGGTAGGATGAGCTAACATAATAAAAATGACAATCTTACTCAAATTAATTTACTTATTTAGTGCCATACCCATTGAACTACCAAAAAACTTTTTTACTGAATTAGAAAAAAAAACATAACAAAGTTCATTTGGAAGAATAAAAGATCAAGGATATCCAGGGAAATCATGAAAAAAAATTTGTAATGGAAGGTGACCTTGCAGTACCATATCTCAAACTATATGATAAAACAGTGGTCATCAAAATAATTTGGTACTGGCTAAGAGACAGAAAAGAGGATCAGTGGAATAGACTTGGGGTAAATGACCTCAGTAAGACAGTCTTTGACAAACCCAAAGACTCCAGCTTTGGGGACAAAAATCCAGTATTTGATAAAAACTGCTGAGAAAATTGGAAGACAGTGTGGGAGAGATTAGGTTTGGATCAACACCTCACACCCTACACCAAGATAAACTCAGAATGGGTGAATGACTTGAATATAAAGAAGGAAACTATAAGTAAATTAGGTGAACACAGAACAGTATACATGTCAGATCTTTGGGAAAGGAAAGATTTTAAAACCAAGCAAGAGCTAGAAAAAAATCACAAAATGTAAAATCAATAATTTTGATTACATCATATTAAAAAGTTTTTGTACAAACAAAACTAATGTATCCAGAATTAGAAGGGAAGCAACAAATTGGGAAACAATCTTCATAATAAAAATCTCTGACAAAGGTCTAATTATTCAAATTTATAAAGAGCTAAATCAATTGTACAAAAAATATCAAACCATTCTTCAATTGATAGATGGGCAACAGAAATGAATAGGCAATTTTAAGTTAAAGAAATCAAAACTATTATTAAACACATGAAAAAGTGTTCTAAATCTCTTATAATCAGAGAGATGCAAATCAAAACAACTCTGAGGTATCACCTCACACCTACCAGATTGGCTAACATGACATCAATGGAAAGTAATGAATGCTGGAGGGGATGTGGCAAAGTTGGGACATTAATTCATTGCTGGTGGAGTTGTGAATTGATCCAACCATTCTGGAGGGCAATTTGGAACTGTGCCCAAAGGGTACTAAAAGACTGTCTGATCCAGCCATAGCACTGCTGGGTTTGTACCCCAAAGAGATCATAAGGAAAAAGACTTGTATAAGAATATTCATAGCTGCTCTCTTTGTGGTGACAAAAAAAAATTGGAAAATGAGGGGATGCCCTTCAATTGAGGAATGGCTGAACAAATTGTGGTATATGTTGGTGATGGAATACTATTGTGCTCAAAGGAATAATGAACTGGAGGTATTCCATGTGAACTGGAACAACCTCCAGGAAGTGATGCAGAGTGAAAGGAGAAGAACCAGGAGAATGTTGTATACAGAGACTGATACACTGTGGTACAATCGAATGTAATGGACTCTTTCATTAGTGGCAATGCAGTGATCCTGAAGAACCTGGAGGAACCTACAAGGAAAACCACTATTCACATTCAGGGGAAAAACTGTGGGAGTAGAAACACAGAAGAAAAACAACTGCTTGATTACATGGATCAAGGGGATATGATTGGGGATGTAGACTCTAAATGAACATCCTAGCACAAACATCAACAACATGGAAATAGGTTCTGATCAAGGACATATGTAATACCCAGTGGAATTGTGCATTGGATATGGGAAGGGTGAGAGGAGGGAAAGGAGGGAAAGAATATGATTCTTGTAACCAAGGAATAATGTTGTAAATTGACTAAAAACAAACAAATAAATAAAATATATGAAAAAAATAAATAAAAATAAGAAAAAAAGATCTCATTCTATTTGCCAAATGACTAGAATAATATACAGAATTTAATATAAAACTTCAAGGAAAGATGTGATTGTTGAGAAAAAGTTATAATACAGGAGGACTCCATCGAAGAAGCAGGACTTGGTTTTTAGGCTTTGAAGGAAGGTTGCTTCCAAAATATTTAGAACAGAATTAGCTGAACAGTCCCAATCCTAGATGTCAGAGTAAAATGAAAAAATGCATAAAACGTCTAAGAGTTTGAAATGGGGACTTTTGCATGAAAATGTACTTTTCATTAATGTGAAAAATCAACAGGAGCTTATCTTAATCATCATGTGGACAGGCATTTTGTGAACTTTCCCAGGGGTTTCTCAGCCAAGTATAGATTCTTCTCAATCGCATTCTGCTGCAAAAGCATTATTATTTGAGAAGAAGAAGGTTTATTTGTAATATAAAAGGCTGAAAACAAGCATAAGAATAGTAACATGGTAACTGAGGTGCTTTTCAAGGATAATAGGAGACAATACCTTGTTCTTCATGTTCAGTAATAGGACTGATTGAAGAATAAGAAATTAAAGAGAATTTAAATCTAATTCATTTGACTTAGGATCATCCTCCAGGGTCTATTTTGGTAGTTCATCAGGAAATGAAACTGCCTCCTGTCAGCAATTTATGGAACATGGAGAGAGGATTTCATATCTTTCTGATCATTTCCAGAATTGAAAGAAAGAAGTGACTTTACTTTCTTTCCTTATATTTTTGCCTGAAGTTTGGGGCACAGAACAAGGAATATTTTGGGTCTATTATGCATGCAGTGTCTCAAATAATATTTATTTGGTTATTTTAATTGCCCTGGCATTTATTTAGGAGTATATTAAGGCATGACATAAAACTCATGCTGTTGTTGACATTTTTTTCCAGGCCACTGTTGAATACTTTCCAGTATAGCTCTGGAGCTTCAGGTTTATAGGAGAAATACCACAATAGAATGTTATGGCTCAGTCTCCCTGACCTCTGGACATCCCAGGGACCACTCTTCTTCCATTCCAGCAGGACCCCACAAAGATGGCACTGAAGCACCCAAAAAGCAACTGGAAAGGGGCCACATGGCCACCAGGAGTCTTTTTAAGAAACTGTAAATGTGACCTTAAGCAAATGGTCCATGCATCGGGAAAAGCATAAAGCCCTCGTGGCAGCTGGCAGGATCTTTAAGCCAAAAAGTTCTCCCCTGGCATCAGGCTGTGCGGCAAATCCAAGACATTCATGAGCCAGGGGCTGCTGTTTCCTTCCAAACTTGGGCTTTGTTTCCCATCAATGGTGTTAACAACTCTGCCAATGTTAGGCCATTGTGAGAAGAGGACAATACTCTTGAGAGAGAAAATCAGTACAGTATTGTTTTATTTTTAAGCCCGATCCAGTCAGAAAGATCTCATCTATTCATTGTAATACATTTGTCATTTTAGTAAGAATCAATCTCATGCTATAGAGAATGTGCTGATACCAGTTATAAGTGGAAATGATTTAGAATTATACTCTTTATTTTCTTTTTGTAATTATCCCTTTTTCATGTCACAGTCACAAGAGTGCATGTATCACTCAAGTGAGAAAACCAACCAACCTTGACCTCAACTCTGAAGGTAAACAGTTGAAAAATTCTTTACCTAAGAGGTCTTGAGCATCTCCCCAAACTTCAAAGTCACCCTAACTTGTAATACATATACTTTGTGGTGTATTATAATTAAAGGGCTTAAGTGAGAGGGTTATGTATGTCCAAAACTGCCCAGGGCCCCCTTCTTTAAGAATAAGAAAACGTACCACGTAGGACTGAGACAGATCTGATCAAAATTTCCACCATTTGCTTTCCCATTGAGCAAGATGAACTACTAGACTGACAGAGACAGCCATAAATAATCTTGTCCTCTAACTGCTTCCCCTCCCCCAGATGATGACACAAATTTGTTGTTAATGATTAGTTGGTCAGTGATATATGACTCTTTGTGGCCCCATGGACCATATCGTACCAATATTATCCATGGGGTTTTCTTGGCGAGGATACTAGAGGAGTTTGCCATTTCCTTCTCTAGAGTCAAACAAGTAAAATGACTTACTCAGTGCAACATAATTAGTAAGTATCTGAGGTCTGATCTGAACTCAGGTCTTCTTGACTCCAAGTCTAGCACTCTATAGAGTCATCTAGCAGCCTCAAAGGACACAAGAGATCTAAAATGAAACAGTTAACCTTGATGTCAGCCTCAATCATTTTTTCTTGTCATTTGTTCTCATTCAATCAGTTAATCAATTGATAAACATGAAGGCTCTTCTCTAGACTCTGCTTACCAACAAATATGGAATATTTTCCCCATGCACAATCACTTTCCCATTATCCAATACTTTAAAAAAACTCAGGAAAAATACTCTCCCACATTGTGTCATTCCCTTCCATTTACTTAAGCTCTGAAGGGATAGGAAAAATTTGGGGGTGGGGGGACTATCCCCTGTGTTGTATCCTGCACCAATAATACTCTTTCCTAACTTTATCTTGTTACACATTTTTTTTTACCAGCATACTAATAGAGAAGATGGAAAAAAGGGAACATCCCCATTCAGTCAACATTTATTAAGTATATATTATATGTTGGGCACTGGAGAAAAATACTGAGATAAAAATAAGATGGTCCCCATCCTTAAGGAGCTCATATTTTATTGGGGAAAGGTTAGAAAATAATGTCTACATGAAGAAGTAAACCAAAAGTAATTTGTGGAGGAAAAACCACTAATAACAAGGGGATTGAGGGTGGGCTTCTTGGAAGATGTGACACCTGACTTGAGTCTGGCAATACGGTAAGGATCCTGGAAGTCACAGACAAGGAAGAAGTGCATTGTAGGTATGTAAGAAGACTTGTGAAAAGACAGAGACACGGCTGATGGAGTAATGAGTCCTGAATCAGTCAACAAAATGTGATAAGAACTTATTATGTGCCAGGCACTCAGTTAAGTGCTCCAGATACAAAAGAAGCAAAAACATCGGTCCTGCCCTCTAGGAGCTTGCTAATGGAGCTAATGGAGGAGACAAGATATAAATAACTGTGTACATACAGGATGGATGTAATATAAATGGAAGGCAATTTCAAAAGGAAACCATTAGCAGTGGGGCATGAAGCTGAGTAGTCTTCCTACAGAAGGCAGGACTTGAGCTGACTTTTGAACAAAGCTAGGCAAACCGGGAAATGGAATTGATAAAAAGCATCCCAATCATGGAGATCAGCCAGTGCCAAGGCATAGTCTCAGGACATGGATTATTGTGCTGACCCTTGTGAAGGGAAAGATAAAGGGACAAAGGCTAACTACATTCAGGAAATAGAATTGACCGGGTCAGCATAAGTAAGTAGAGCCACAAAGGAAAAAAATACCAGGAACAAGCAACTCTGAAAACAAAAAACTAAATAAAATCTTTCAGTCGATATTTCCCTCACTGTTAATTTGGTACATTATTCCATGGAATGCCCAGCAAGCTTAAAGTAGTCTCTGACCTTCGATTTTATAAACTACCTCCCTTCCCTCTTTTAAAACATACATTTGGAGAAGTCTTTGAACTTCTTTTAATGGACCACAGGGCAAGCAGAAAGGAGGCATAAATGAACTCTTATTTCTAACCCAATTTATCTGAACAACCTTTTATATCTAGCGGGAAGCCCAATTTCTGTGCTTAATGTTTTATTGATAAGAGACACTAATAGACATACCCAATAGGAATAGCATTAACACTTAAATGACTTTTTTCTCCTTTCTAATGTAATTAATACTGCTCTGTTTTGAAGGGCTTAATTTTCTCTGGTCTCTTTGACATTGCATTTTTCCAGCCTGATAGGAAAATTAAAATATGGATTTGGGGTATGGAGTGATTTAGGGGAGAAAATAGGTGGAATCATGGGCCAATGAAAAGACTACTTGATTTGGAATCAGAGGGTGTGAGATAGGATACTGGTTCTGACACTGAGCATCTCTGTGACCTTGGACAAATCATATGCAACCCACTGGGCCTCTTTTTTGTGTTTATAAAATCAGGAGGTTGGTTTAAATTAATTTTACAGTCTCTTCTAGATATAGTTCTATGTGGTATATGAACCTTCATCTTAATTAAGGAGCCTCAATATATCTATCCTCCAAACTTTGGTTAGAACATTGGAGCAGAATTTTGTAAAGGACTAGCAAGGCACAGAAATGGGTAGAGTATTGGGCTTGAAATCAGGAAGACTCATCTTCCTTAGTTCAAGCGGTGTGACCCTGGGAAAGTCATTTAACTCTGCTTGCTTCAGTTTTCTCATCTATAAAATGAGCTGGTGAAAGAAGTGGGAAACAGCTACCAGTATCTTTACCAAGAAAACCCTAACTGGAGTCACAGAGTCATATCCACCTAAAATGACTGAACAACAACAAAGCTTTACAATAAACGGATCAGATCTGAGCAGAAAAGAAAGTGATTATTTCAAGAGTGTTTCCTCCCCCTAAGGGTCTAAAGCAATCAAATTGAATCATCTAGTCAAAGATATGGGATGATTTAAGAGGATCCTGCTCCCACCTCCACATGCAGTCTTTGCAATTTCAGATTGCAGCATCTGTCACCATACTTCTCTTCCGGCTTCTTTTATTAATTGCTCATCTTTATAATTAACTGATTAATTTTAAAAAAATAAACTTTTCAGTGTATGACCATGAGGAATTGTTTCCAGTCAGTGCAATATAATACAGAGCCTTTCTGCCATCCACAAACTCTTCTATAATATTGTCCGAGGCAGTAACGACAAGAGGAAGTCATTTGTCAGGACTGGGTTTCACATATTTAGTCTAAAATATAAATATCCTTTATTTAATAAAAAGAAAGATGGACTGAGAGGAAGATGATGGATCAAATGGATGACATTGCATTCTTGCCAAAAGCTTTTCTTTTTTAATGACATTTTTCAAATCATGAGCAAAGAGAAGGAGAAGGAAAGGAAAAGTGGGGAGAATAATAATTAATAATTCTATATATGTGTGATGATATATTCATTAAAGCAAGATACAGATCATAACTTGGGAATATATTTACTACCCCCAAAGGTGGATTTTCTTTTGGACTGCCATCTAGACACAGTTGTCACACTGCCGAGAAATGTGAGATGTTAATGAGTGAAGTCAGCAAGAAATAATTTTATGTTGGCAATAAGAGGAAGGAGTCAATTCCATTTTACAAGTTCATCATATAGGCATTTTTGCAGAAGAGTGTTTTGTAGCGGAACATAATAATTATAAGTGGAGAGAAAGGAATTACTAGAGCTGACCTAGGGCAAGGAAGGAAAAAAAAAAAGATCTATTTCCAGGCATAAGTTATTATCACACAGTGAATAGTCCTGGTTCAACCATTTAATCTATGGCCTTGATGGTAGAGTAGAGCAGGTTAATAGGAAGACTAAAGATGTTACTAGGGATGATGGGGAAATAAGGAAAGGAGGAAGAGTTGGCCAGTGTCTCACCGAATAGAATCTTTTTTTTTTAATTTTTAATATCTTTTCTAAAGGACAATTTCCCCAAGAAATGTAAGGGATGAGGCAGGGTATGACTAGGGTTAAGTAGACCAATGTGCCCAACAATTTTTCCTCTTAGAAAGCTATATATGGGTATAGCATAATTTTCCAAAGAGTCTTGGGTTTGTCCCCTTCCCCATTGTGCTTAAACTTTAAAACAAGAAATAGGTAGGGAATGACACTCTTCTAGTTGGTAGTGAATGAGTATCCAGACTTGTATCCAAAGGATAGACTTTTCCGCATCTCTCTTGGACAATTCACTGACACACTGTGTATATAGCATAGTACAAACCTATAGACGGTTTTGGGTGATCTACAGATACTCCCCTGGAAGAAGAGAGAGGAAGATGGATAACACATTATAACAAGGCTCCATGTGAGGGGAGATGCTAAATTCTCTACTGATTAAAAAGGGGAAGGAGGGAAAATATACAAAGCATCTGGTCAGAAAAACAGCCCCTAGCAAGCGATGCATTTTACATAAAGGAAACCTTTGCAGGAAGGATGGTTATGAATTGAATTACGAGCTCTTCTGTTTGCATGAATTTAGTGGAGTCTAAAGAAGACTTGAAACACAGAACAATGTCCACGGAGTACAATTCACCAATTGTTACTTTTAATTATGCTCCCATGCCTAATTCATAAATACATTGCATGGACAAGAGGGAAAAAAGATAAGACTGAACAAAAGAGATGAATTTTCCATAAAACAATTACTATATAAATAGGCAACATATTTAATACATTAGGAGCAAAGTGATTCTTTGTTGTCGCCAGACTGTGGCTTTTAAAATGTTAAAAGAATTCCCAAACACAACATTGTTCCCCATTTTGCCAATGTCTCTTTCTGAAATTAGTAGAGGTATGAATTCTCATCTTCGATGAACAAATCGTTTTTTCCCTCTAATCCTCTGGCTTAGAAATGTGGAGACTTGGGTATGGCAAGCATAACCTAATATTGCAGAACATGAAATTGTAATGAATTCCAGAGTAGTCCGTTAATAGGAGAACATGGCTATACCCACACATTTAAAAGCTATATTGCTTCCCTACTAGAGAATAAAATTGCTTCAGTTTGGACTCTGGTTTGCAGTCCTTTATTGTCATTAAAGTTTATTATTTAATTCAAGAGCTATGAAAATGTCCTGAGGATGAAGTGATTAGTACAAAGAAGTACAAATTGCATTACCTTACTGCCCAGATGAGTCTTCCCTCAAATAAAATGTTCTAAAATCATTTGATTCAAAAGGTTCTACAAGTATATCTAATAAAATAAGTAGGGACCAAATGAGGAAGTATAGGTTGGACAGTTCATTGGGATTGGAACCATGATATCATGGAATGTAAATTTAGATATAGATGGGACCTCAACTATCTAGTCCGATTCTCCTCCATTATATACTGGAAGAAACTGAGGCTCATAAAGGCAAAGTGATTGCCCAAGGTCATGGATGAAGTAGGGGGAAGAAATGGGCTTAAAATCCAGCTTTCTTTGCTCCAGATTTAGAGGGAAAGTTTAGCCCTCTTTCCAGTGTGCCATATTATCTTAACAGTGGGGAAGATGAGTTCAAATTCTGGCTCTAAGCAAGTCACATCATTTCTGGGGGGGAAGGGTTATATATAAAAATGATATATTATAGGTCCACTATCTTCATTATAAGGTTAATATGGAGAAATGACTTTGAAAACCTGAGAATGCTAAGTTTTATTCTTCACCTAAGGGTTTTTTAATGAACTTTGGTCCACACACAGATTACAACACTAATTAAGTGCTATAAATTGAAGCTTCATAACCATAGCTTTAAAATAAGTAAATTGCAGGTAATCCTTATGTCAGAAAATCCTTCCCAGCATGATGGACCTGGGCCATTCGGGGGACCTCTCATTTTTCTTTAGCATATATATACTGACCCAGGTTAACTCTAGGGACCTCAGAGTATGATGTGGCTATAAAAAAGTGGCCATTAATTTGCCTTATAAACACTTATGATCACAAGGGATTAAACACAGAACACATCTTATGTATGCAACAAGAAAAAGATAAACAATTTGCACTACAATCTAGAGAGTCAACGAAGTCCTTTTCTCCTCTCACTAAATTCTTGTTGTCCTCTTCTGTAAAGCCTATACCATGCCTTATGAATTATGTCACCTTCCTTAGGAGTCCTTTAGGCACAAGGTCAAAGAATAACTACCATGTCTGAATCCTGATCACAGTTAGTGTATTTGCTTTTGTTGTGTGGCTACAATTTCTTCTTCTAGAAAATGGTGCCAGCTCTTGAGCAGGTGGACCAGGAGTGCCTAAAAGTGATCATCCTTTCAATCTCAAGGCAAAAATGGTTTGGGGCTGTTTGCTACATATTATCTTTAACACAAAGCCCCTATACTTTTATGATTTACATTTACAATTATGATTTTTGATGAATGTTTATCATATTAGCCCAACAAAGAGCACATATATATGTTTTGGGAACCATAATTACTCACCTTGCTTAGAATGGATATATATTTTTCATTCCTAAATGAGTTGTGATGCTGTATTGCAAATATTAATAATATAGAAATAGGTTTTGAACCATGATACACATATAACTCAGTGGAATTGTATGACAGTGATGGGAGAGGGGTGGAAGGAAGGGAGGGAAAGAACATGAATCATGTAACCATGGAAAAATATTTTAAATTAATTAAATTAAAAAACAAACAAACTACCAAACTAAATGAGTTGTGATAAATATGTCCTATGGACACTTTGCTTTCTCAGGAGAAGGTACTTCTTATCTCCTATGAAATCTTTAGGTTCATTCCTTCCATGAACTGGTTAAACTATTCCCTGTCAACCTCTAAAGTCACTGGACCATACCAAGCAAATGACTTACTTTAAGAAAATATTGGAAAATAAAGCAAAAGGAGAGGACCCATTCTGAAAGTGCAAGAGCCTGTGACAAAGTGAGGAAGAAAATGGAAAAATAAAGGAGCAGAATGGAGGGAAGTGCTTTTCATTACTTAATAAATGACATTAGTTTTTGTATGGCAAAATAGAATGGGAGTATGTGGGCAAATTTCAGTTGTAACAAAGATTGTAAATCCAATCACAAAGTAGTGAAGGAAGTCCATTAATTAGTAATAATTTGTCACATCTATGAATCTATTATCTTAGCATGTGGGTGCTCCTTCCAACAAAGTAGGTCACAACTAATCTATGCCTTCCCACCCCATATAACTCTTCTTGTTGTCTTCCTCTTAGTTCTCCATAAGAGGTCTGTTCAGGATCCTGAGAACCTTCCTCTAGAACTCTTGACATTCTATAAATACTACTAGAGGACACAGCATGGCCACTGGCTCATTTCTTTTTCTTACTGTTTCACTGGCTAATCTTTTCCAGGCATGCATTTCACTGATGTTGCCCTTTAGCCTATTTCCCCTGAGAAGTGACTTGGCCTGTTCAGGCCTCATTTAAGCAATTAGGAGAGTGAACTAAGATCCCTTCCAATGCTCAGTCCCATACATTTATATTTTCATTCATAATGTATGTGTAAATGCACATATATGCATGTGTGCACATATATATGCAAATATATTTATGTATATACATGCATATATGTTTTCTTATATAGTTTTTTCTTTTTAAAATATGAATTATTTTTAACATTCATTTAAAAATTTTTTTGAATGCTTCCCTTACTTTTGACCCCTCCTCCACCCATTATGAAGTCAAGAAATGTGATATCAATTATACATGTGGAATCATGTAGTATTTCCATATTAGCCATTTTACAAAGAGAAGACAAAAAGAATAAAGTGAAAAAAATGCTTCTGTCTTCAGAGAGACTTCACCACTTCTTTTTCTGGAAGTGGATAGCATTTTTCATTATAAATCCTTCCAAATTGTCTTGTATTGATCAGAATAATTAAGCCATTCACAGTTCCTTATCATAGAATACTGTTGTTAATATGTATGATATTCTCCTGGTTCTGCTCATGTTACTTTGCATCAGTTTGTGTCAGTCTTCTCAGGTATTTTCTGAAAGCATCCTGTTGGTTATTTCTTATAGCATAATAATATTTCCCTTACAATTATATACCCCAACCTGTTTAGTCATTCCCTAGTTGATGGGCATCCTCTCAATTTCCAATTTTTTGCCATCACAAAAAGAGCTTCTCTAAATATTTTTGAACATATAGATCCTTTTCATTTTTCCTTGGTCTCTTTGGGATATAGAACTAATAGCAGTATTGTTGGGTGAAAGAGTATACACATTGTTCTCCAGAATGGTTATATCAATTTACAGTTCCACCAACAGTGCATTAATGTCCCAGTTTTTCTACATCTGCTCCAACATGTATCATTTTCCTTTTCTTTCATTTTGGACAATCTAATAAGTGTAAGGTAGTATCTTAGAGTAGTTTTGATATTACCTTTTCCTAATTAATAGTGCTTTAGAGAATTTTTAATATGGTTAGAGATTGCTTTGATTTCTTCTGAAAATTATTTTTCAAAACTATTTGCTCATTTATCAATTGGAGAATGATCCATATTCTTATGACTAACTCAGTTTTCTACATTTTCAAGAAATTGGGTTTTTATCAGATATGTTTTCTGTAATTTTTTTCCCCCAGTTTCCAGCTTTCCTTCTAATCTTGGCTACATGGGCTTTGATTGTGCAAAATCTTTTTAATTTAATGTAATCCAATATCCATTTTACTTCATGTAGTGCTTTCCATCTCTTGTTTCATCATATATTCATCCCTTATTCACAAATCCAACAGATTAAATTTCTATATTGCTCAAATTTGCTTATAATATCACCCTTCATGACTTCAGATGTGGAGTTTTCTCTCAATATGTTTTCTCATATAGATATTGATGTATGGATATAGATATGAGAGGAGAGAGAAATGGCCTTCAAGCCAAGAAGACCGGATTTCAAAGGTCTGCTTTTGATAACACACTGTGTGTGACTCCGGAAAAGTCTCTTAATCTCTCACTGCGGTGGGCATTTCTTTAAGACTATGGATTTTAGAGAAGCGCTGACCTATACTGATAAAGTGAATTTCCCCACCTGGGAGTTTCACATACAAAAGAAAACACAGGTCCAGCCTTTTCTTAGTAGAGATATAAAATTCGATGGAACTATATATTCACATATGTAAATTAGTTCCTGTTGCCTTATCTATCTTCTTTGTCAACGCCTGATTTCCCACATCCACTCCTCCCCAACACACACCCAGGATCAAATGTTCTTTTCCTGTGCAGAGGACAAACAACAAAACTTCACATTTACCACCGGCACTTGCATATTCCTCCAACGTTGGGGACTTATTGATTGTGCCAACGCTGCCCAGGTGAGTGTGCCATTTGCCCTTACTCAGCAAGAATGTCACAACTCCACCAAGGCCAGCGCAGGATAAGAGAGCAGCTGTGTGCTTCATGTTCTTTTAAAGCAGGATCAAGGCACGTCCTCCAGAAAGCCTGCCTCCCATCATGTACTGATGTTTTTATTTCCACCGTGTTTCACCATGAGGAGCTGCCTTACCCTTTGGGCACCAAGCACTGTCAGGGTTGAGTTTGTATTGTTGATGCCACATCCCTCCTCTGCCAATTAGAGTTAATCTCTTAGGGCTTTTAAGCAATTTGTCTGTATAATCTTGGGCACATTGAAAACGCGCTTGCAAATACTTTGCTGACTGGGAGATACAGTAGAAGGTCCTCTGGCCCAATTAAACACTCGGTCGAGTGTCTCCGAACTCAATGAGGTGAATTTTGGAAATGTTTTATTTTCAGCAAGGAGAATAAGCTAACCTAAACACGTCAATGTACAACCTGATCCCACAGTGGCTTCAGGGGGACGTTCCTCAGTGTTTGTTGGAAAACCAGTGTGACAGCTTTAATTGTCTGACTGAGACTGGGATTTCTTTCCGAAGGAAACAAACACGTCTATGGTTTGTTGGGAGAATATGCCTCATTTGGTGTAACCTTAGTGTCCTAGGCAGCCCACTCCTTTGAGGGAATGGAGACACCCGGACAGGACACTATGCAGTCCTCGTTATAATGTTGCTGCTCCCAATTTTTTCACAGCCTTCTGCAGAGAGAGTAACCTTGCTTTGGTACTCCAATGACAAACTCACTCTCTCTCTTCTTTTGGTATTGTATATCCATGTGGTACTGTATGTATGTACTGTTCATCCTCTATCTTGGCTTAAGATGCGAAGAAGGAGACTTTTATACCTGAAAAAAAAAAACATTTACGTCTAAACAAAAAAGCATACCTACTATGTGCTAAGTACTATGCTAAATGCTGGGAATACAAAAACCTAAGGAAGGACTTCTGTCAAGGGGTTTACATTCTAATAGGAAGTAATGAAGTTAGGGAAGATATATAGTAAGGAAATGGTCTAGGAGTGGAAATGGAATATTGGTAGAGCTGAATCTACAAACTAAATAATAGGGAAAGTATTTTTCTTCTTCTGGGTACAGAAAATCTATTTTTTCCCCATTTTTCTACACTATTTGCATCAGAGTTCAATAAACTGGACCAAGGGTTTGGATTCCTCTTCTTAACAAAGAGAGAATGCTTTTAAAACACTTAGCACAATGCATAGAAGATGCTTAATAAATGCTCGATCCCTTATTTTCCCTTCTACTTACCAATGTTTGATTTCTCCAGTTAGAAGCTTCCCTTGCTTCCAGTCACATCCACTCATTGAACTGAGGATGTTTTGGATTCTAGATGTTTTGACCTCACAAGGTTACCTCAAAACATGATCTTATCTACTTCAAGAATAATATTCAATCACCTTCTCAGACAAGGAAGAAAAACATCAAAGATAGCTATGGACTTTGGTGCAAGCTCACCGACATGAGTCCATACTTTGATGGTACCAGGTGGTAGGTGGGGAAAAAGGTCATGGAGATATCTCTCCATAGAGCATTTAACTTGCACAGAATAGATTCAAAGGAAATATCTCTAATTTATTTCCTTCTAACTCAAATAACTACATTGGCAGCCAAACTAGCTTGAGAGCTCTTACCGACAACATTAGTTATATCTCACATCTGACACCAAGATAGACTCCAAATGGATATGTGACCTAGATGTAAAAAATTCACATCATAACAAAATGAGAGGGACAAGGAAGAAATTATCTTTGAGATCTATGCATATGAGTTCATTATGAAACAAATTGCTAGTTTTAATTACATAAAATTCAAAAGTTTTGCACAAACATATCTAAGATTTAAAATAAAACAGTTAACTGGGGAAAAATCTTTGAAATAAGTTTCTCTGATAATGGACTCATTTCCAAATTATATAAAATACTATTTCAAATTCATAGAAATAAGAGCTATTTCTCAATTGATAAATGATCAAAGAATTTTGAACAGGCAATTCTAAATGCAGATTGTCTTGGATTTAGCCATCTGGAAAATGCTGTCAACCACTAATAATTAGAAAAAAATCTGAAATGAAGCAACTTTGAAGTTGGCAAAGCTGACTGAAAAAAAAAGTATGACAGATGTTGAAGGGACTGTGGAAAATAGGTACATTGATGTGTGGCTGACAAACATAGGAATTAGATGGGCTATTCTGGCAAGTTATATGGAATTGGTCCTCCAAAGTTACTTAACTATGAATGCCTTCAATTAGTAGTACTATTTTCAGGCTTTTATCTCAAAGCTATCAAGGAAAAAGAAAAAGACATAAAAATGAAAGT